>NC_056584.1:21549015-21679015 GCF_018340385.1 Cyprinus carpio | reverse complement strand
TGACGGCCTGTCAACATCAGCCTGCAGATAGCCTGCAGCCCTTCTTCAAACCATTAATCTAAATTAGTGCTCTGACAAAGTGTCAAAACATTGAAGCTCAAATGTGATGTATGCTCCAGAGGACCCCATCCATTTTCCCCCATCTCATGACATTGACGTGTGTAAACGAGTAAATTTACAAAGGATAATCAAAATGATTGCAAGAAAAACCCAAGAAATTGGTTGGAATGTGACTACAAGCAATTTTAGTGACGAGGAGCGATCGGTGATCAATCCCTTGAGCTCTCAAACGCTCCCCATGAGGAATGACAGGAGTGCTTCACTTTCAAACTGTATTAAAAAAAAATAATTATAACTGGTGCGTTCACCCACCATGTCACAGATAACAAAAAAAAAGAGCTCATTCTAGTGTTGTACTGATAAGAAGCGAGTTTAGAAGAATAGTTCTCTCTAACACTGTAAACCACAAATGGTGAAAATCTGAAGACAGAGCTGGTCGCTCTATTACATGCAGATAAAATAAATAGGTTTTATAAATACAGTCCATATGAATTCTGTGATGTTCTTCTGTAACCAAACAATAGCTTTATGTGAGGAAACAAATCTACTGTTGATGACTGAATCGGTGAGTCTGATTCACAAATGAATCATTCGGTTATGTGAACTGGATGAGACGTTTCCTGGAAAATATTAGACTAAGTGAAAGGATTTGATCACGAATTGGGAATCGCTACTTCTCTCATGAACTTTGAACTGATTAAGATTTCCATTAAACAACAGTCATGAAAATCTATCATATGTTTTTAGAATAACTGGACAATTCCTGACCCAATTCACTGTAATTTAATGAAAAAGAACCAATATTAATAATAATAGATAGATAGATAGTTTATTCAAAGCATGATGCGCTTTGAAGTTATAGTCACTTGTTATGTGGCGCATACATATCAAATGTGAACGTCTAACAGTCCATAAAATCCTCCAGAGCAGGGTAAGGCTGAAGTATTTTTTCTTTGAGAACTGTTGGTAACGCAGATATATTATTAGTAATGCAGCTCAAAGCACTCATTAATACTGAAATTTGGAGACTTTTGGAAAATAAACTATTTAAAAGTTGCTTTAAGGTTCTACTATGGCAGCAAAACAAAAACAACATTAAAAATTCAATAAATAGATCATGAAGAACATTCATCTCCACACCAAAATATTCATTATTAAACTATACAAATGTTTTGTTTGGACACATTATGGCCATACATTAAATAAAAAAAAAACTGCAAATGAAAAGCCTTCTTTAAACAGCAGACCATGATACTAGCAACACCAAGGCCATAGGTTCGATTCCAAGGGAAAGCAAGAACTGAAAAAAAATATAACTTGTAAGTTGCTTTGGATAAAAGTGTCTGTAAAATGTAAAGCACTATTAAATGCTTTTAAAGGGTGTTTTTCCATCTGTTAAATAGCTAATATTGTTTCTCACACATCACTGGTGCTAACAGGCCTCAAAGCTAAACTAATCTATCTAATTTCTTCTTGCATACGTTTGCATCGCACAGAGCACAGCCTTTGCACATAAACAGCTCTGGCGCGACCTACACCTCGTATGACATAAATGCTTCATTTCCAATTCACTACTCTCCTTCTTGCTATAAATAAACACCACATGACCACAAATTGCTTTTCCATCTTGTATAAATGTCCGCGGTGTACTGTGCCTCCCCGTGGAGTGACACAAGGTCACTGTCCTGCAGGACCAGGTGGCACCT
Source organism: Cyprinus carpio (assembly GCF_018340385.1). Classification (NCBI taxonomy): domain Eukaryota; kingdom Metazoa; phylum Chordata; class Actinopteri; order Cypriniformes; family Cyprinidae; genus Cyprinus; species Cyprinus carpio. The sequence continues at coordinate 21,677,249 of NC_056584.1, read as the reverse complement.
CTTGGCTGAGCTGGAGGCATCCTCCTCCTCAAATATCTATGGTAATGAGGTGGAAGCCATTCGACAGTCCAGCCAATGGGGAGACAGAGCATGTCGGTGACTCAGGTGTGGGTATGAAAGAGTCAGAGAAGCAAAATTAAGGCTCTGAGATGTCAGGATGACTTCAACGACACGCCAGGGGACATGCTAATTATAGCAAATGGAAGTAAAGCAGGAAATGTTGATGAATTATCATACGAGTGAGATGGGAACTTTGGGAGGGGGATGCGATATTAAACATACTGGAGAAAATGACGAACAGTTGTTTCATTTCCTGTATCGCACAACGAAGCCAAGTTAGTATAAAACAACAGGAGTAGCTGGGTGGTTCTACAGAACGGGTGCTATTTGTGTCCAACATATAGATGTCTAAAAATGACTTTCCAAACAAATCAACAAAAATCCTTTAATGTTGTTTTCTTTTCTTTTTTCATGTCGTTCTGGCCTTAGCAAGTATGCATTTTGATGAAAACAAAATACATAGAAATAAAAGCTAGTATCTTATTTTTAAAAGGATAAATATGAGAGTACCAAGGTTTATGCAAGTCTACTAAGCAATTGCAACTTTTTATCTCACAGTTTTTTTTTTCTATTTCTCAGACATGTGAGATATTAACACAAAATTGCGAGTCTGAGAAAAAAAGTCAAAATTGCGAGATGTTAACTCATAGCTGAGAGTAAATAACTCACAATTCTGAGAAGAAAAGTCTGAATTGTGACATGTAAACTGGCAATATAAAAGTCTGAATTCTGAGGTCAAAAGGTCACAGTTACCTTTTTTTTTATTCCATGGTGAGAAATTGCAAGATGATAAGTCAGAAAAAAAAGTCTAATTTGTGAGATAAAAAGTAAAAATTAACTATTTATTTATTTATTTAATTAATTAATTAAATAAGTAAATATGAAATAACAACATACCAAAAATATTTTAAAAAATACACAACATACAAAATAGATAATCAATTGTATTTGTGTGTACGGGTCTATTATGTACAAATAGACAGACATATAGATAGATAGATAGATAGATAGATAGATAGATAGATAGATAGATAGATAGATAGATAGATAGATAGATAGATAGATAGATAGATAGATAGATAGATAGATAGATAGAAGGTCCGTCTTTGTTCATGATTTTAACTGCTCTTTGGCATAAACCAACATTTCCTCCAGCCCATCCTCCAGAGTCTTGCTGTTCTCAAACGCCGTAACTTAAATGTCAGGATATCAACTGCTGATATTTGCACATCCTTCCAATCAGTCAGCAAGACAGTCTTTAACTCCTTGTCAAGGCTCTGCTTTGCTTATAATGAATCATACATGCTGCACCAACTGTTTCTTTCCCACCTCACTGCATCTAACCTCATCCGTCAGAAACAAATGAGCGTCTGCTAAAAAATAAGCCAGTATGATTGATTACTTCCTTTTTCACACATCATAAGTATTTGCAGTTCTCCTCATTCCATAATTAGGAACAATCACGTGTCTGCTCCAAATGTTTTATGATAGGTCTTTATTCCAGTACATTTATTTTTGGATGAACAGTATGGCTCAATTCAACCTCTTGATCTGAAGTCTTCACCTCGTACAGATCTGCAGACATGTGATTAAATTAGATCAAATAAATGGATTTAAAATATTGCATACTAATCTTACTAGTATTCCTAATTCCTAAGTATTCTAGTGTACACGTTTTAATGTTTGGATAGAGACTGATGTGTTGAAAAAAAAAATCGACATGTAATGTATACATGAAAACATTTACAAAATTTTAAATGGGCCACGCCCACTATTACAGGAAGAGAAAAAAAAGAAGAAAAAAATGGTGGATAACTAGCATTTCTCATGAATGAGATTTAAGACTGGTCATATATAAGAATTGTGACACAAAAACTAGAAAATGAGTGTACAATAATGATATTTCACATACTGTTTATATAGCATAAATAATTTTGTACATTTTTGTGTTATTTTGGTCTATTTGGCTCATGTTTTTCAGGTGAAGGAAATACTTTACAGATCAATAACACAATTTTCAAACAGCGACACACTCTAAATTAGACTGAATTTGGTACTAAAAGGCAGGACATTTATCTTTCATATCTGAGCCACTTAATTTGGTCTTCTGTTGATCTCGCCTATAAAGACTTTCTCTCGGGCTCTAGTTTTCCAGCAAACGGAAGCAGTTCATTTGCACCATCCATTCTTCCTTTGATTTTAACAAGATGCCTATTCCCTACAAATGAAAAGCAGCATGATCTTATCAACACAGTACTTGACTGTAGGCATGGTTTCTGACTCATATGACTTTCGAAAATATTGCCTGAAAGGTTCCATCCTGCTCTCATCATGGCCACAAAATCACTTTCCACATTCCGACTGGGTCACGGTTATGCTTTTTGCCGTGCTCCAGACGTGCTTTCACATGGATATTTTTGAGTAATGGCTTCTTTTGTATAACCCTCCTATACAAGCCAGTGTTATGTAGAGCTCTAGATTCAGCTGACACTTTTACTCTGTTCTCAGTTACTGAACTCCGTAGCCCCTTCAAATTGATTGTTGAGCTCTCCATCATGTTCACGCAGGGAGTTATGAAAGATAACCTTTCCTAGACAGTGTCTCTGTTCTTTGATGTAGCTTCAACTTCCTGATAATTGAACTAATGGTGCTCATCAGGACAACCAAACACCCTTTGCCTAATTTATTTGTTTTACTTTTTTGAAAAATTGTTTAGTCCTTATTTTCACAGCAGTCATCCAGATTCACGAACTGTAGGGTTTTATCCAAAAACTGCAGTAGTTATTTTAATGATTCACAGGTAGAAGCCAATTTCAGGCAATTGTGTTCCCATTAGGATTATTATTATTATTTTTTTTCTTCACATATTAAATTTCGGAACTTATGCAATACCAACATGATCTCATTAGTATTCTTAGGTTTTTGTAAATAAAGTTAGGTTCTAGCAAGCAGTCTTTTTAAAATTTGGATATAGAATGAGAGGTACAATATAAATGAATTGACAGCTTATAAAATGCACTTTTACATACAATGTGTGCAACCTTGGAAACACAAACTTTTAAAATCCTTCTTAATTGTGTTTATAAATTGGGATAATAAATGTAACCATTAATTTAAAACAAACAGGTTTCACATTTCACATTAAAAATACTATTTTTGCTTTTGTTTTTGTGAAATGTGTTCTAAAGTTCTTAAATCATAATTTGTGAGCAAACACAATATATCTTGGTTATACTTTATGTTGGGGACCAATTCTTAGTATTAACTAACTATAAACTACAATTTCCCCTCAATAAACTCCAAATTCGCTGCTTATTACTAGTTAGTAAGTTAGTTGTTAAGTTTAGGTATGGGGTAGGATTAAGGGATCTAAATTATGCTCATCCAGAATAAGGCAGTAATATGTGTTCATATTAATACTTCATTAATACCAATATGCTAGTATTATGCATGCTAATAAGCAACTAGCTAGTAGTGAGAACTGGTCCCTAAACTAAAGTGTTATCTATATTTTATACTAATCTCCAATGATAAGTACATATAAAAAAAGTACTAAACTGTCACTGGGGTGGTACCTTTTTAAAGGGTACTAATGAGTACTTTAGGTGCTAAAATGTATTTTTAAAGAACTAATATGTACTTTGTAAAGCTAAATAAGGTACAAGCTTTTGAACCTTTGGGTACCACAATAGTGGCAGCTTTGTACCTTCTTTTACTGAAACTATATGCACTATACAGAGAATGTAAATTACTTTACTTTTGTTACAATTCCCATCTTGATTGCCTTATAAATAAATTAAGCATTAATGCATTATTCAAAGTTTTTCCATCATTTAATGATAAATGAGTCCTGCTCTGGGATTGTTTCTGAATACTGAACTCAGTGACCTGTAGTAGTACCTTCACAAATGTTTTGGTAATTCAGTTCCCACCAGCATTTCATGACAGGACAGATGATCTGTAAAAGTCTCTAAAGCTTTACATATGTATGCAGTAAATGGTTATATCTGATATTGTATGTTTCAGTGACTGTTATGAACAAGTATGAATATGTAAAACTAATGACCCTAACAATACAGTGAATGCAATGTCACATACATACAGTAATTAAATCTGAGTGTCTGTGCTTTGAAATAAAACCATTATTTCAGTAAAACAAGATGTGTGTAGAAGATGGTGTATATGATAAAATATTATAACAGTTAAAATACATGTAACCAATTTTTTTCCTTTGCTAAGAAGAGGTCAGGTTTACATACGAACTGCCATAACCAGTGGAAATCTTCATTTGATGTTATAATGGGCAACATATGGCATTTGCTCTAATCAAGTGTGGACAAGTTAGTATGCATGCATCTGTTTGGACGGTTGGCAAGGCTACCAGGTCATGCACAATAACATGAAGCAGAAAAAGATGCTATTCATATCTCTCTGCACAAGAAACATTAAAACATCCTTATCCTATAAAGCGGTTCTGAACACAGCAACAACATGCATATCGAGACATTCATTAACAGATGCGTATTCATTTTTAGAACAGAATTTTATGCAACCAAATATAGGTCAAGATATATCTGTTACATTTGAGTAATGAATATGTAAAAGAGATCACTTAATAAAAATCTGCAATGCTGCAAAAAGTTACTTTAGTGTGCAAGCATCTAGATATGCCATTCATAGGCAAACGCAATCCTGGGATATTAGATAATGATGTGCGAAACCTAAGATGACAGACTCCATAGAGATGATTGTTTTCATATTCAGAATTGCCGTAAGGCAAGTACTTATATTTTATAATGTGGCCATTAATTCTCCTGCACTGTGATATTAGTTTAGCTTTATCAAGGAGTTCTGTTGCATCTCAGTGAAGACAAGAATAGTTGCTAGTACATATTCTAAATGATTCACAAGTCATCCATTATGAATGACTAGGTTAAAACCAAGTTGCAAACCAATAGTTGAAGACCAATAGACTGAAATATTTTGAGTTTGTTACTTTGATGCAGTCTGGGTATAAGAATGAAATTGCAAGCTTGTCAGTGTATGTTTTAACACAGTGGTTCTCAAGTTGTGCGTCAAGACCTAAAAATGGGCTACAGGTCTGTTTTGCTATATATATATATATATATATATATATATATATATATATACTGTATATATACTATACATATCACACATACATACATATATACATATATACATATATATATATATACACATATATACATATATACATATATATATATACATATATATATACACATATATATATACATACATATATATATATATATATACACTGTATATATACTATATACATACATACATATATATATATATATATATATATATATATACATACTGTATATTACCTGTAAATATACTGTATATACACACATACACACAGTGGAGATCAAAATTAAAGAACAATCCATAAATACTTGATTTTCTCTGAAATATTGTTATCTTCATCACACAAAATCTGAAAGACTATTTGCTGTAGGTATGTACCACTGTTCTACTAACACGGTTGACAAAATAACCAAGGCATTTCAACAAAAACCTTTTGTATAAAACACAGTGATCAAAATTGGAGAACAGTAACCACTGTAGCATGAACAAATTTTAGAGAGTTACGGCTATCAAAAATTAGTAGGAAGTGTAGAGGCCCCTGCTTTGAATGGGTTCAGCACATCTGCAGTCGCAGGACATCACTAGTTTCTCATACTGTGCTGGTGTGATCTTGGTCCACTCTTCTTCCAGTCTCTTCCATAGTTTGGAAACTGTAGTGGGTTTCTTAGCCATAACTTTGTCGCCAAAGATTTTCAATCGGGTTTAGATCAGGACTCTGGGCTGGCCATTTCATTATTTCATCCTGGCTTCAAGGAACTGCTTTACCCATTTTGCTGTGTGAAAGGGAGCATTGTCTTGCATGAAAATTGCAGTCTGATTGGGAGATGCTTGCAGGGAAGGAACCTCATTTTGCTGAAGGAGGTTCTGATAAACATTTGCATTCACCCTGCTATGTATCTGTAAGAGGCCCAACTCCTGTTGCACAAAACATCCCCCAAACCATGACACTTCCTCCTCCACCTTTCACTGACTTCTTTACGTACTCGGGGTTCAGTCTTTCCCCAGTTTAACACTGAACATAATGTTTCCCATCTGACCCAAATAAATTAAACTCATAATTTGCTCTCATCATTAAAGTGAACATGCAGCGAAGGTGAATCTAGCCTTTTGATTCTTTCTGTTGTTGGCAAAGGTGAGTCTAGCTTTTTTTGCTTTTATTCTGGGTTAAGTTGAGTATATTTTTCATAATTTTTTGTTGATCTGGCGAGCAATTCCAGCTGCAGTGTTGAAATGATTTCCCACATAGAGTCTCCGTATTATCCTGTCCTCTCATGCAATTGTCTTATATGGACGACCAGCCTTTTTAGGGGACTTGAATGAATTCCAGCCATTGTAAAGCTGCAATATTCGAGAAATGACAGATTTGGAATAACCAATTTATTTTGCAATGACTGAAAGAGTCATCCCTTTGGCCTTCATCTGGATAACCTCCTGTCACAGTGTTTCAGTCACAGCCCAGCCTGCAATATTGCAATCTCAGTGAAAATTGGAGGAATGCTGTCAGTTAAATAGGGTTTGTAATAGAATTAAGGAAATTAGCACCAAGTGCCAGATTAAAGGGATACTCCACCCCAAAATGAAAATTTTGTCATTAATCACTCACCCCCATGTCCTTCCAAACCCGTAAAATCGCCGTTCGTCTTCGGAACACAATTTAAGATATTTTGGATGAAAGCCAAAAAACTGCCAAAAAAATAGCATTGTCAAGGTCCATAAAAGGTATGAAAGTCGTCGTCAGAATACTCCATCTGCCATCAGGTGTGAAGTGACGGGAACACATTTTGTAAGCAAAGAAAACAAAAATTCAAACTTTATTCAATAATTCCCTTGTCAACGGTCTCCTCTGTGTCTCTCCATATCACTGTATGCTGTGTATGCTCTTTTGTGTCATCCCCCCCACAAGGATGCGCTGTTTTATTTCAAATCAAACCTAAATACATGTAGAAACAGCGCATCCTTGTGGCGCGGATTGTGTTCTGAAGACAAACGGAGCTTTTACGAGTTTGGAACGACATGGGGTTAAGTGATTATGACAACATTTTCATTTTGGGGCGGAGTATCCCTTTAACACCCATAACTGGGAGGTATCTGCAAGTGTTCTCTAAGTGTTTGATCTGAGTTATTTTTCAAATATCATTTCAATTTCATTAACATTTAAGTTTATACTGCGTTTCAGAATACAATTCATTTATGAAATATGCTTAAAAAACTGCCCTTCTACTCCTTTTAGGATAAGTTCAAATATGACTGAGCAGTGACCTTGAAATTTAGAAAATTGTAGGTTATTCTCTAATTTTGATCTCCTCTGTATATATAAATATACGGTATAGTAGGAAAAAAGTAGTGAATCAAATGGTAAATTTGATTCATTCATATATATATTAGTTCAAGATGTCAACTGAATAAATTTATTCAAAACACATTTAATGATTTGTTTTAGTCACAACTTTTCACTGAAGCCTATATACAGTATTTCTCAGAAATATATAAACTTTTGTGAATAGATAGACAGAGATTCTATGAAATTAGATAAAATATAATTTATTGCCTGAATAGAACCATTTTAACTAAACAGTCATGCCAAAAAAACAAACAAACCAAAAAAATATATATTTAATAAATGAACAATGCTACAAGTGTCACGGGACGTTGTAGTAAAGCGCACGATCAAGGAGTAAACATAAATAATCTTTAATTATAATTTCAAAACAAAGGACAGGAGAATACATAGGCATCAACACATATTCCATTAAATGAGCATCAATCCAAGACCAAGAATACAGGGGACACAGGGCTTAAAATACTGAAACTAATGAGTAAATTAACAAGGAACAGGTGACTAACTGGTAATTAGAAAGGGAAATACATGTGACAACAAGGGGGGGTTCTATGATTCTATGATTTTTTTATTATTATTATTATTATTATTATTTATTTATTTATTTATTTTTTGAGTAAAGCCAAAAAGAAATAATGAATAGTATTAATCTGAATCACTGAAAAAGACATACTGTATTGAATCGTTTCATACAAATGAATAAAACTAGATAGATCACATGATCGGTCACATGATCTGACTGCCAAAGTCTGCATGTATTCTTTTTGCATTATTGTCTCATAATCCTATTCCTTAGATAAGCTGATATTCTGATCCAGACCGTTTCACATGGCTGGAACAATTATTGTTAATCCATCATCATAACTAGGGGCACACAAAGCAGAAGGCACTGCCAATATCGCTCGTCTGGCAGGGCGGAAACATGCCCTCACATTGCTTTCATCTCTGCATGCACCATGATTCATAATTCATTATTTGTAAGAATGAATGGGGGTGGGGGGACCAAAGTTATCTCAGCTGTGCAATTCATCTAGGCATGAAACGCAACTTAACATTAAGTCTTGTGCATTGAGCAAAAAGGGGAGGGAGAAATCTTTGTGAGCCTTCTATATTCTAACACAAAAACATACTTGATAACTTTTATTCTTAAATATACTTGAATTTTGTGCATAAATGATTAAGGTCTGAAAAAAAGCATTAGTGCTAATTGCTTTTGATTTACAGCATATTTTTGAATGCCCTTTCATGTTCACCAGCACTAATGAAAAACATGAAACATTTATATGCTGCTCCATAGGAAACTTTAAGAGCTCTGAAATTATTGCAAAAAAAAAAAAAAAAAAAAAAATTTAACTAATTTAACAATTATTAGATATTATTAGCCTCAACACAAGTTAGATTAACAACGATACAAATATGACTTGTATTAAAAACAGAACACAATGTAATCTAAAAAAGTAGAACCTGTTCCTGGATCCTTAGTCTCTCCTGTGATAACACTCCAATCAAACAATCTCAACAGTTTGCTTTTAATAAAAAGTATCAACTGTTCCCTACAACTGACAAGATTTTCCATCATTTGTTTCCATTTGAACTCGAAAGTCAAAAGTTTTCAGTAGGAACTTTTAATTGGAACACCACCCTCAAGTTGGTGTTTCAGATCAGAAACTGACAACCCTGCAACCGCAACAACCCTGACTTCACAACCCAAAATGGCTGCTCAACACATCAACAGTAAGCAAAACAGTAGTAATATATTGTTTTTAATCAAATAGTATTGCCAACTTCTGAGGTAAACGGAACGCAGTAAGACAAAATTCTGGCAACATGTGTTTTCACTGTTATACAGTGGGGGGCGCCATTACAGACCTTCTGAAATAATACAGCATCTCTGGATTCAAAAAGAAGTGAAGAATAAGATCTGCATAAACAAGTTGTTGACGCACAAGTAAGCTAGCATGACCACCAAACGTTCAGCCTACATTCAAAAAATGTCAACACTCGCAAATTGTATGTTTTGATCATCATTCTGAAACTAATCCGGACTTTTATCTTTAATCAAACTGCAATTTTCTTAGGTTTTCATTCAAAAGTTTTTATTTTTTACTTTTTTTTTATTTAAACAGAGGCTCTTTCTTTCTTCATATATAAACACTGTCTACATATTCATATAACAAAATATTCCATGGGCCATGAAAGATTTCTTTAGAAAAAAATAATGCGCGATTCGCGACTTTAAAAATAATATTCTGGTGGGGAAAGAGTTAATATTAACAGTATATACTAAATAAATAATAAAAAAGCAATCATATTGTAAGTTAATTGTTGTCCCATATGTCTTTAAACCAGAAATCATTTAAATATCAAATAGAAATAGAAAATTTATATTGGACTAAAAATAAATGTATTCCTCTTTATTTCAGAAGACCACAACTTTGCCAAATCTAAATGCGGTGACTGGTTAAAATTGCTCCAAGAACAACATGGATGCTGATCCAGGAACATGTCCTACTTTGTCTTTGTTATGCGAAATGGATAAAATTATAAAATGATAGAATGTCGATGTCCCTTGTCCCTGCAGAATTTTAAAACTAAAATAACTTTCAGTTTTAGCCACTTTAAATGCTGACAGCAAATGCAAGACCTGAGCTGTTCAATAATTCAATGGAAACCTTTTTGTCCTCTTTGGAACAGACAGACAACATCTGAAGACAGACTTCGCTTCGACTGACACACTCCATTCACTCACAGAAGGCCTACATTACTGTAATGGCACAAAATGATAGTTTACGATATGATAGTTTTGCAGAGCATCAGGTTGTAAAGCATTAAGCATCATTATGTTTGCTTTCTATAAGTCAATCACACAGTTGATTGCTGAATATTGGGCCAAAGTTTGCACAAGCTTTAATTAAATATGGGGAAAGAGCAAAAGCTTTTAGAAAAGACACTCAATAAAAGCCCTTTCTTCGTTCCATCTGAAGCTGACAATAAAAACCACCAAAAAACATTTATAATCTTAAAACATTTTCTGAGAAGGTCCTTGAAAACACTCATGTAAGTGAAGATTAATGGTCACAAAGAAGTAACAGTGAAATAAAAAAAATAAAAAATAAAACACTGTGCACTATGTACAAAACTTTACGAGAAGACTAACAAGAGATCCTGTACTTTACACAGTTGTATGGTGCTAAGAAATTACATAAATACATAAATGAATTATAATAATAATAATAATAATAAAATAATCACAATTTAATTAACAATGTGAATGCAATTCTCTACTTCCCTACTTTGCAGTACGCATAAATATACATACAGTACCAGTACCGCTCTCTCTCTCTCTCTCTAATTATATATATATATATACTATATATATATATATATTATACACACACACACACACACACACACACACACACACACAGATGCACTCACACATACTCACATACTTTTTTCTCTCTTATTAATTATAGGCCTATTTATGAAACACATTTCTCTGACAACATCCACCATCTTGGATGCATTACTCGCTGCAATGCACTATGGGATTATTGCCTTCTTCACGAAGACATGTCATGCTGCCTTAGAATTTGGCCAAAATGAGGCATCTCGGGAGGCCACATAATCAAGCCTATTATGCTTATAGATTTTGGAACAGAGCTAGAGAACAATTAGCTACGATTCAGAATGCCCTGGAAATACAGCCACTATAAGCTCTGATGGGCAAATCATACTGAAGAGAACTATTCAAACCACAAGCATCTGCCAGGAACTGCTCAATCAAAACTGTTCTAGGAAAAGCAGACACATGAGATTCTGTCCTAAATTTAACAACCGTACTGATGCATTGCTATCCAGCCCAACTGTTATTTGTGCTAATTGTTAATGTACTTTACAATGCATCTGAAATCTGTTATATTCAAAGTCTGTGAGCTGGAACAATCTGGATGCGAATTATTCTACTGGCACACTGAGAGTATGATGTACCCAGGGCTGCAATTATCAGTGTTTGAGAAGATTAAATAGGGATAATAGATATATGCTAGTAATTTTGTCTAAACACTTACTAAATATACCTTACAAAAGATTAGATGGAAAAAATTAATAAATGGAAGAATTACTATTAAATTGAGAACAAATACAAGTGTTTAAATAAAATTAATGTTAGCAGACTTAACATAAAATTAAAGTTGCTCTGTATTTCTAGGCATCAAACAGAACTGAAAAAAATAATTACTGTTTGCAAAGAAAGAAAGAAAGAAAGAAAGAAAGAAAGAAAGAAAGAAAGAAAGAAAGAAAGAGAAAGAGAAAGAAAGAAAGAAATACATTACCTCTCAAAAGTTTGGGGTCAAAAATTCAGTACATTTCTTCCTTCCTTTTTTTTTTTTTTTGTTTGTTTGTTTGGAAAGTAATTCATAATTTTGAGTAAGAATGCACTAAAATGATAAAAATGATAAATTAAAAAGCAAAGACTTTCTATGTATATTTATAGAAATGTAAATTATATAAATATTTTTCTGTTCATCATCTTTTCTGTTCATCCTATAAAAATCAGTTTCCACAAAAATATTAAGCAGCACTACTGTTTTAAACGATAATAAGAAGAAATGTTTCTTGAGCATCAAATCAGTGTATTAGAATTATTTCTGAAGAATCATGTGACACTGAAGACTGGAGTATTGGCTGCTGAAAATTCAGCTTTGTCATCAAAGGAATAAATCATATAAAACAAATAAATCAATTACATTTAAAAAAAAAATTATCATATTTTTTAAGTTATTTTAAATTGTCATAATATAACACAATATAGCCATTTTACTGTATTTTCAAATATATGCAGCAATGGTAAGCATAAGACACGCTTTTTTTTTTTTTATTGTACCGATCCCAAACTTTTAAATGGTAGTGTATATTTCAAAATAAGCACTATATATATATATATATATATATATATATATATTATATATATATATATATATATATATATATATATATATTACAGTAAGTAAACTTGCAGAAACCTGTTATCTCTTTTCTATAATAGACAATAGAAATGACCATTAAACAAGTGACTGAATCACAGCAAACTCCTCACTGATGTTTCCTGGCCATGCTGTTCAGTGATCTCATTCTTTTAGTTTGAAATAATGGGCCTCAAGCCATTTATAAAACAAACCAGGTATGACAGTATAACTTAAAAGCAAAGCGTTTGTTAAAAACGATTGATTCTGTGTCTAAGCAACCCTCTCTGTGTGGGTCCTCCAGCACCCTGCTGTAGTCTGGGATAAATGCGCCAATAAGCTGGAATTCATTAACCACTTCCTCTAACACTTTACTGCTGTGCCAGCAACATACAGTATGTCAGCACCAATCCAGCTCAAACAATGGCTCATTCCATCCAGCATCCATAAGCAATGCAAATGATAGAAGGTGGAAGATGCACTGGAGGGGTCTGCATCATGGATGGGAAATGGAGGGTGAAATTCACCTCAAGGATGCAACAGAGATCCCACATGTACTGCCACTCTGAATAAAAGGTCTGTGCGAGTGTGCAGCCCTCTTGCATGCCCTGCTGTGATAAGCCTGGACAGGAGAGTGAGCAATCACTGATTAAATCTGTGATTTAGCCCACGCCAGCACCCACCCGCAGCCCTGACCTCTGTGTTAGAGACTGCAGCGGCTATCTGATCATGAGCAAAATAGCTCTCAGCTGGTGGGGCTCCTGAGCTTGGGAATTTTTCAGTGGGGGTCAAAGATGTGATCCATGCGTACCGTAGGGGGCTGATTTGGGAACAGCTGTGAACAACACTCCAGCGGAGTGAAAACAGCACTGATTAGCCCATTACACTTGACCACACTGACAACAACCGCAACTTTATCACAATCGCGCACACACAGGATTTAATAAAGCATTTCTGATGCTAATGAAAATAAATCCCTCTTTTTGGCAACAGAACTAGTGATGGGTGCTTTTGAAACACTGCTTTATGAAGCTTCTTTGTGAATCATTTGTTTCGAACCAATGATTCAGAATGTGTATGAAACTGCCAAAGTCATGTGATTTCAGTAAACAATGCTTTGTTACATCATAACTGTTACAAAATTTCAATGGTTTGCCACTAGGGGGTGATCTCTCTGAACCTAGGAACCAGTGTCTGTATTTTTTTTTTACACGATCTTGGATCAATGTTATAAATTTTCAGGAAGAATTGAAGTTATTAGTCTCTTATTAGCCTGATTAACCAAGCGCTTCATTTAAAAATAAAGAAATAAAAAATAAGCACTACAAATAAATCTGCAGTTAATGGTAAAAAATATTTCCACTACAAACCAATGTTATTATGATAATAAATTAAAATAATTTGAAGACAAAAAATGCCAGTTTGCAACATTAAACAGCACAACAGACAGTTTTTATATATATATATATATATATATATATATGTGTGTGTGTGTGTGTGTGTGTGTGTGTGTGTGTGTGTGTGTGTATAACAAACATGCATAAATGCATTCATATGTGTGTGTGTATTTTTATTTTATAAAAATCTAAAACAAATGAACCATATGACATAACATGAAACTGTTCAGTTCTTACACTGTAAATATAGATCAGATCCGTGTCTTATCTCATGTTCAACTAATATTGCTTTTAATTCTATCTATCATTTAGCCAACAGATGAGATATTCTCTCTCATATACGCACACAACACAGAATGCTGGTCCCTCTCACTATCTGTTTTGTTTCTCTAATTTGTCACTGCTAATCAGAGAAGAAAGCTGCAATCATTGCAGCTCAGTGTTGAAGCAACATGCTGATGACAGCCAAGGTCTTCTTCACTGAGCTGATGAACGTGAGAGATGCAGTGAAGTACACTTGTGGACTTGAGGACTTGTATTCCCAGATTGGGACAAGCATCTGTTCGCCTTGAGAGCTGCCATCTTACATCAGGAAATTGCCAAGTAGAATTCACCAAACTTGCTTCAGTTAGATCTGTATTATTAATATTATTACTGTGGTTATTTTATTTATTTATTTAAGTTCATAAGGTACTACATATATATGTGCATACAACACTTTTTCAGTAAGGGATTGAGAGTTAGCTGAAATAAGCTTAAATTTATTCAACTTAATTTTGATATTTTTCAACTTAATTTTGATATATATAAAAAAAAAAAATCTGTTTATAACATTACGCCTAATTCTGCAATTTTACCAGAGGATGTAATATTTAGAAACCAACTATTTATCACAAAACACACAACAGTGATTTCATCAAATCCTAAAAACTTACTGATGTTTGTGCTGCTATTAGGCTTGTTTGAGATGCGCCTCGCCTCGCCTGAAATGTAGGCGAGAGTAGGCGGCTGAAGTGAGGGGAGGAGTGAAATAAGCGCAGGCAAGACGGACAGTTCTGAGCTCTCGAAGTGGAACAGATACCTACGAGATCAAAGGCAGATATCGCGTTATTCTCACTCACGTGCTGTGTTGCTAATAAACATGATATAATTTCAGTTCTGTTGCTTTTATATGAAAATAAATATGATAAACAAGACACTCAAGGTGCTTGCTATTTAATTCCATACGAAAGCCGTATTTATCATCCGTTTTTACTTTAATACAAACATGTATTTTAGATTTTGATAGAAATATGACAACAATCACATATCTCACACAGATATCGCACTGTAATAGTGTTTGGGAAGATTCATGCATAATTTAAATACATAATCACATGAAATCAGATAAAAAAAAAAATTTTTAGAAGAGAACGTAGCATCACAGTTGTCTGAACCAATGAGCTTTAAGCTGTGTCGTCACTCGGTCGTTTCCCATCATGCTTTTGAATAGCGCAGTCGGTGGAGAGCAAACTGCGCTCATCTGCTCAATCCGACACAGCCGCCTCGCCGTCGCGAGAGTTTTTCGGCACACGTCAGCATGACATCAGAGCAAGGCGGACGTAAACTCGGACGCTTTTCTAACCGGCATGCATCTCGCGGTGATCACTGGTGATCGGTTCTGCGCAGATTTTGTTCATCTCAAACAAGCCTATTGTCCCACCAAAATGATGTCACTTCCTGGACGATGATGTCATCAAGGGACTGCCTTTTGTTACTTAAAAGCATATTACTAAATACTAAAAGGATATTAAGTGATACTGAGGACACAGGAAATACATTTAAATTAATTAATTAATAATTAAACTATATTCCCAAGTTTTGTTTGAAATGATCGGAATGAACACCTTTTATAAAGTGCTTAAAAATTGCTAATTTGTCTTTATTTTCACTTCTTTCATCAGTTTACATGATTTCCATGTATTTTATTTTATGAAATATTTAATGTTATTAATTTAATAGTTTATTTATATGTATTAATAGTTAATCTATGGGGTGACCCATATATAAAACTGTGCATGACTTCAGTCAATGGTTTTCTTCCTTTGGAACCACAAGAATCACACCGGCCTAACAGCCTTGATGCATTTCCACTGCAAACAAAGAGAATAGTGTAAATTCCCATTACTGAACAACCTCACGTCAACATGACTAGTACAGAGGTTATTTGCATCATGTACGCATTTAATGCAGTGCATCAATCCCAAAAACGGAGAGCAGTACCATACTAACCATCTAATCAGTTGAATTTATGCACCATCAACATCCCTGCATATTTTCTCCAGCAACCTGACAACCACACACAAAAATAACCATTTAAATTATGAAGCACCATATGCCCATACACTCTATGGATTTCCTTACCGTCCCCAGTGCAGCCACAGAGAGCTGTAGCCATGCAATTAAACACCTTAATTTTCAAACTGCCCTTTCACCATAATAAGATAAATGTTAAAATTAAAATGCAGATTCTACTATTCAGTCCTTTTTTCCCAACCCAGTTCTGTTCAGGTTCAGAATGGTTGCTATGGCGATAGAGATCCTTAAGAAAATAAATGTGTCATTGATGAGCTAACATAACCAACAAGTTTTTTGACATGTAGAGGTATACAGTGTACATCATAAATACTCATCAACAAGCCGCCATCCAATTCTGCATAAAGATAAACATACTCAAAAAAAAAAAAAAAAAAAAAAAAAATTAGGAAAAAAAAAAAGCGTAGACCGTACAAGAACTGTATGGTTCAAGGTTGGAAGAAATTTAGTTTGTTATGGTAAAAGCAAGACACAGACCACTTTGATAATCAGGATAAAAACAATCACTATGTCTCCTAGGGAACATGTTTGTACCGATCAGAGAGATATACGAGCAGCGTAAAATTGTGTGCTTTGTTCGTGTTAAATTGAACATTCCAAAGCTCAAATGCAATAATGAAAGCCGTTACATTTCATGCCATTTATTTGCTTCTGGATGACATCTTTTATTTGAAGTACATTCAAAATGAATGTCTTTCCAACTTTCTGGCTGTTATGTTTTACTGTTAATACTGCTAAAATAAAGAAATACAGAATGTGGGGTTTTGAAAGCCCATTTCCACATGAGAAAAAATACAACAAGTAATTGTAAGATAGAGGTTCGAATAAAAAATAGCCATGTTGTGGCCAGGGTTATTATAGTTAACAAAAATTAAACCATAAAAACATTTTTAGCACTTGAAATAAATGTTATCTGAAATATATAACAAGTTATAAGTATATAAATATGATAAAAATTAAATAAAAAATATTTAAAAATATAAACTGATTATTTGTATTATTTGATGTACTAAAATGAAATAAAACTGAACTGAAATAAAAAAAAAATAAAATAAAATAATAAGAATAGACATATTGTTAAAAAATATATAGTAACACAATATAAAAAAGAATATTAATAAAAACTAATAGTATCTCAGTTCTACTAAAACAACACTGATTGTGGCATATAAAGTCACTCTGTAAAATATATTTGCAGTCGTTACATATAAAGTCAATAATTTATACAGCAGAGGTGGCACAGAAGCGCTTCTAAAGTCTTAATTTACGTGTTTTTACACAAACTGTTTAATGCTGCTCAAAGGAGGCATAAATGCATTTGAACAGAAATCACAACTGTACTGTATACTTTGATACTAATGGCTGAGGTGGGTCAGAGCTGGCATAATTTAATCTGGCTTTTGTACAACATAGCATCTTTACTCTAACCTTTTAGCAGAGCAGCATTAACTCACTGTGTAAAGACACCTTAAAATATGTAAAGTCACAACTGTGAGAAATAAAGTCGCAAACGCGAGATATAAAAATCACAATGTGAGATGTAAAGTCGCTGTGACTAAAGTCAAAATTATGAGCAATAAAGTTACAGTTGTGAGATATAATTGCGAGATGTATTTACCTTTTCATTTGTTTTCTGGGAGAGAAATATATTGTGCTAGTGGGTAAATGGAGAAAGATTTAGGATTTCTGTTAATTTGTTCACATAAAGACGCATTGGAGATCTCAGAGTAAAATACAAATTAGTGTCTGAATGAGGCATGACATGTACTTGCTAAAAGTTCAATTGTCTCTATGGCCCAGTGGCAATGGGGAGCAAGTTTATCCAGTGCGTACCAGTATTTAACCAGACTAACAGAGCGCAGTGTGTGTGTGAGTGTGAGTGTGAGTGTGTGTGTGTGTGTGTGTGTGTGTGTGTGTGTGTGTGTGTGTGTGTGTGTGTGTGTGTGTGTGTGTGTGTGTGTGTGTGTGTGTGTTTGTGTGTGTCGTGTGAATTTTTTTTTTTTTTTTTTTTTTTTTTTGCTAGAGACTTGCTTATGGGGTAACAGGCAGATTCAATCACAAGTAAATGTGCTGATTACTAAGATCACAGTCTTGCTCTCACACACCCGTCCCCTTGAGAAAATCACTAAACTACATATCAGCACCAACACTTAAATTCACAAAGCATGAGCAACCTTTCCCCCCGGACCCAGTGAGTAGGCTATAACACAAGGGACCTAAGTGGACACTTTACACATGGCCCAGGACAACATTCATTGTCATGTTCACTTGGAGATGACCCTGGACTACACAGATTTAGCTTTGTTCCAAAACATAGTGTGCTCCTATAAGAAAATGTAATATATGACATATGTTGCCATGTTATCTATATGGCAATATTAAAATTTCTCAAATGTACATGAACATATATGAAATTCCCATAGTAAAAATGTTTCATGTGTTTTTTACTTCATATGACAAATGTATCTAATATGGAAATTTAGGCAGCTTCTAAATGGCTCCTAAAAGGCTGAATTTAAACACTATTCATAAATGGTAACTTAGTTAATGTTTATTATAAATCACAGCTGATTCCAATAAAAGCTAATACACTGTATATTATAATATTTAAAAAAGTTGTTTTAAATAAAATGTAATAATATTTCAAAATGTTTGTGTTTTATTATATTTTTATAAAATAAATACATGCTTGGTGAACATAAGAGACTTCTTATATGCAAAATTACATATATAATACAGTATATGCATGCAGTATAAATACAGTACATAAACATACATTGCATATACACATAAAGAATACTTTAATTATTTAAGAACTTTGTATATTTAACAAAGCCTCTGCACAGAACACTGCACATGGATTAAATGGAGGATCCAATTGCACTCAGATCAACACAAACCATCACTTGAAGCACAGAACACAACTTCTTACATTAAATATTTACGTCTCCGTGATACCAGACTAAATGAATTCCAGACTACAAAAGTCTTACATGAAAGAACTTGACCTAAACTGTGTTTTATCTTTAGATGTGCATGAAAAGAGGAATTACATTTCACTCATCACATCACAAAGAACATGATACCAATTAAAGACTCTTTTGATCTCACATACAACCGCTATAAGGAGTAAAACCCATTTTCTCAACCACCCCTCAAGAAAATGAGCTGAGGCTGTGGTCCAAAACGAACAGCAAATCCTATACTACAAAAATCACTCTGCATGAAATGCACAGAGAAACTTGCTCAATTGCCAATTAATAAACCCACACAATTACCATTTCTAATGGAAAACCTTTTACTGAATGTTTTTTTTTCTATAACAAACCCTGGGTGGATTTTTTTTAAATTTAAAGTGTCCTTGGATATGTGTGGTCATCTGTTTGCCTCAATCCTGCTGAAAAAAAAAAAAAAAAAAAAAAAAAAAAAAAAAAAATTTGGGGGAAATTGTCTTCAGCTTCCTGTCACCTAAAAGAATGAGGTACGGAGATAGAGGGCAGGGGAGGAGAAGGGCTGCTCAGGTGGGCTGTTTCTATTGATTCTTCATGTGGGGACAATTTCCTGAGTGCCTCTGATTTGTCTGTCACATTCCATTATGACTTGTGTTCTTTGAGTTCCACTTTCCTCTGTGATACTGCATGAGGTGTCGCAGCTTTTTATGTGCCACAAGTATTGAGAGAATGTATAGAATTCTCTGTGGTTTGGTTATTATTGTCTGAGAACTTGATTTATCCATCTGGGCGAATTTCAGAAAGCAATACTGAAATGCTGTAATCAAGTTACCCATTGTAAAAGTGTTTCTGTTAATGTGTGAGCAAGTTGGGAGGGGGCATGTCTGGCTTTTAGACGTCTCGCTGTGCTTTGGTCTGGAAGTTCTGGCAGTCATGATACGGAAAAATTGTCATGTATGAAATATTGTATCTAACCAATAAAAATTCTCTTATTGCTTACTTTAAAGCTTCAATTCATGTGTAAATCCAATAAGCCTCATTACTATGGAGGTAAAAGGATCAAATTACTTTCCTTGCAAAAATTAGGACTATGCTACCTAATGTCCATGCATAGAAACATTGATCATGTCAATATAACGCAACAGTAAAGTACATTGCATTCAAGCTGTATCCTACCACAGAATAACCTCATAGATTCAGATGTACACATATTTATTTAACATATTTTGAGATATTAGATGTATAATAATAATAATAATTTAGACAATTAAGTTGCATGATTATTGTATTTCAAAAAGGGTTCTCATTAAATATTTTGTGTGGTATAGAAGAACTAGTTTAATTAAAATTAACTTATTACATTAAACAAAAATAAAATAAAATAGTACTGTAGTTCTGTTCTGGGAATTTTAGATCTTGGTCTTATAGCAGATTGCAAGACATGAGGATCAGATAAATAAAATAAAATAAAATAGTAGTTCTGTTCAGGGCATATTAGATCTATGTTTTATAGCAGATAGTGAGATATGAGGATTGGAAAATAAAATAAAATAAAATAAACAGAGGAAGTCATTATTTGCTAAAGGAAACAAACTCCCAAAAGGCACCTTCCACCTTTTCTACTGTGTCTGCTTAGTGAGCCCAACAGGCAAATCAAATTAGCTGGACTTTTGCTGAGATATCTCAACCTGCTCGCTTACACCACAATGCACATGTAACACAGACCGCAGGTGATTTCCTGTCTTCCTCCTGTAATTGAATGTGATCAACCTTGAAAAATCCACATCTGAACATTTATCCAAGGCTTTTGGAGAAATAAATGGATTAAACAAAGTTGACAACTTCCTGCAAGAGTGTCATTGCAACATTTGCACTTCACAGGAGAACACCACCGAATAAGGATAATTTTCATAAACATTTATGACATTTCTTTCATGTTTCAGTTTCTGTTGCATCAAAGATGATTCTAATAGATAATGCCAAGGTTACTTGTGACAGTAATCAAAGGAATAGTAATTGTAAAAGCGAGCAGAGACTGTTTATGCATCGGGTGGAAATGAAATTAGCATTTGTTAACATAATCACATGGTAACAAAGAGAAATCATAATTTCCTTTAAGGATGATGCATCAGAGAATAACGCCTTGAGAAACAATCTCAAAAAAAACCCAGGCCAAGGTCAGTGTGTTTACTTTTTTTTGGAGGTAAAATTATCTCCACTCTAATTGTTATTCATCTGGGGAAAAATAATCTGTACAACCTCTGCTTCAAACTCTCGTTGAAAGTTGTCACTTTTGCACCTTCAGCACAGAAATCTGCATCTAAACCACCTGCACCTACCCATTTAGTTTACCAAGGAGTTAAATGCATTAACTCAGCATTGCGCTTTAAATTGCCATCTGCATTTTTGTAGCACAAACACATCTTGTTTCTATTCAAATTAGGCTCATTATATCTTGTGCCTTTATATTTATGGAGTCAGACTGCAGAAGTCTGCTGCATCTTCCACAACGTAGCACTAAGAACAAACCTGTAAGAACAAGTATTGTGGCATGTAAATAGCCTTCAGATTTTGTGGGTACGTTTGCACCATTACCTGATTTGCATAACTCGTTTAGCAAACCTGAAAACAACACAGACAGCGCATGAAAAACGGTGCTATCAGTGGACTAGCGAATTCCCTCTCTGCATTTGAAATTCATACAAAGTGATCCGGCTTTCAAATTTTATGACCAAGTGGAAACATCTTACTGAGCTCTGCCCGGTCTGTCACGTTTTAACAGATACAGCAAAATGAGCAAGACAGTCTAGGAAGTCAATTAAAATGAAGTAATTAAAATGTATTTAGGGCAAAACATGTCTAAAAGCGTAGTGATCACCGGCCTTAAAAGAAATTTGCAAACCTTCTGTAAATGAAAGTGTCCTGAAAAGCTTTTTCTGACATTTTGATGGGCTCTTTTAAGAACTGTAAAAGCTTTTTCTGGATTTTTGCAGAAAAGGCACATTACTAATAATATACGGTTAGTTTGCCCCTCCTACAGGCCATGGCGTGCCCCCCCCCCCAAAAAAAATATCCCTTTAGTTATTATCTTAATATTAAATGTTCAAACTGTAACTTAAATAAAATAAAATAAAAAAGAATGGGGAAAAAATGCATAATTTTGGTTGTTCATGGCACGTTACTAGGCTTCGTCATGGTGAATGCTTATTGGTCGCCGAGTAAACTTGTTACATTTGATTTGCAGCACGCGCGCAAAATCCATTTCAAGTTGAAGAACAGTTTGTCCGTCTATATTATAGACAGTTGTTAGCAGCTAATTTAAAAAAAATTCTAAAAAAAAAAAATGGATTTAGGAAAATGGTTTAGACCTCCGCAGACTCGTCAATCAGCAGACTTAGATACTCCAGCCACGACCACCAGTACCACGGTCTATGAGAGCCGAGCTGGCGCTTCTTCTGCAAATGCTAGCTCCGGACAACCGCCAAAAGATTTAATACGCAGACATTTGTGTGATGATGTCCAACTCGTTTTATGAAGAAAAAAGCCTTAAGTTTTCAGAAACATCTATACGAAAAAACTTTGTCTGATGGGGACATTTTTTTGCCGGTTTTTCAAAGCTTCAAACTGATTCAGTGTTTTATTTTTGTCGTCGTAATTTGTTAATTATTTAATTATAAAAAATAAATTGCTATTTATTGTAGGCCTATTTTATGCTTTTTATTTAGCCTATATTATATTTATATTATTATTTTCTGTCCTGTTCTGTTGTTTAGGCTACAAAACATTAGCCGCAATGCCTCGCGCGCGTCATGCAAAAATGTAGGCTACTGAACTCGTAGAACTCGAGAATAGGCTACGTGCTACTGAGTCGCTGTCCATTCGAAAAGTGCTGAACTAGGCTATACTAACCTTATATGGAATCGTATTCTGAACGCTTTAACTAACAATCGTCATCTGTTGTGTATTAGGAATCAAGACAGGTAAAATAAAAATAAAAAATTATTTAATGACATTCTTGTAATAATAAAAAACTCCATAGTCACTGGAAGAAGGCGGCGGGAACCCGGCGAACATTTAAATAAAAACTTTAAAACCAAATAAAGATTAAAAACAGCGCGACAACGGTCGACTGCCACGCACAAACAAAAACCAAAACACAAAAAATAAAGCCCCAGGCCTGGTCCTCTCTCGTCCTTCACTGTCGTCGCTCCTCTTTTGTATCCTCCCAATCTCTCCGTGGGACTCGAGACCGGTGAGTGGAGCAGCAGGTGTCGCTCATTTACCAATCACTCCACCGGCCGGCGCTCCGTTCCCAACGGCTCTCGGCCCCGCCCCACTCGTCACAATTCTATATAGATAGATCATTGGAGCTAACATTCTAGGGGTAGAATGTCATTCTATGATAGATCACTTGGAGCTAACTGACTCTTGCCGTATCCGGTCGGCAAAACAACAAATTTCAGCGCTGTCTGATGTTCCTCTTTTAGATAAAAACCCAAGTCTAAATCGTTCATTGTCATTCTATATAGATCTTTCAGATTTCGGTCTGGATTTTCCATGCTACTATGATGTTGCCAATGGCGTAAGAAAAAAATATTTATCAAACGACAGTGCCCCCCGCCGATGATCCAATGCCCCTCCAGTAGATCTGCTCTGACGCCGACTCTAGAACTAGATTTACAAACTTGTCAAAATACAGGGCTGAGTATGCTTTAAAACACACACATACAGTATAATTATAAACTTCAATTAAACAAAATAATTTACAAACCTCCATAACATGACCCTAACTGGTTTCTTACTGTGCAACACACCATTATAAAAATATATGGTTTCATAACAGTTTGTACACGTCCATTTAAAAGTGGCAATTTAATTGCTAAGTGCTACTCACAGAGAGTTGTACTACACTTGCAGCAACTGTCGCTAAGCTATAATTGCTTTTTCAATTGCACTATCAGCATATGACAGATGCAACAAAGATTTCAATTCGATTCTGAAGTGAAACACAATCGCGTTTTTAATTTCAATATGGCATAACATGAAAAGAAATGCAAATTTTCTCTCTTCTCATTATAGTATACAGCTGCTAAACAAACCATGTCTTCAAATATCCCAGCTGAGATTTTTGTGGAAAATAATCACTTTTGAAACATGCGGACCCCCGACTATTCGGAGGCTTCCACGTGGCGGCCCAGGGTGACTTTAAAGTGCAGCCTTGCTCGACTAAGGTTGTGTCAGTCTGTGTGTTCGTCAGCTCTCCCCGGTCGCCCAACCCTCCATCGACTCGTCCTTGAGAAGCACTCTCATCTCTGCGGTTTGTCCTATCACATCACTGTTTTATGGCTGTAACATTAATAATAGGCCAGTTAATCTCATTGCCCATTTCTGAAAGTTCCCTCTCTTGGTGACTGAATTTTATTTGTGCATGCATCCTACATTATAATGAGGGAGAAAATAATCCTGTTTCCATTCTGATGCTTTATTAGACTAATTAAATCTTTTTAACTTGTTTATTTTTGGTCTTTCATAACAGCATGAAGCTGTATACTGTGGAATTTTAAAAGTTAATTATTCATGCCCTTGTTGTATTTAAAGTACTGCACTTCAATGCAAGTAAAATTAGTTTTCTATTTCATTTTGATCTATTTTATCCTAAACATGTTTTTATTTTGAGTAGGTTTCACTATTTTTTTTATTTTTTTCAATATCTATCAGCTCTCCAAGGAATATGTGTCAAGGAAATGTCCAAAATAGCATGATGTACTTCTCAAAAGAAGTCTCAAAAGACTGAGTTGCACACTTACACTGACTTCTTTCACCAATGCTAAATTATCTCTCAGTGGATGCTTCCTTCTGCTCAGTTGGGATATTACAGAGAGCAGAACAGTTTTTGTGACTGACAGTCTCATTTGGTTCGAATACAGGTTAGATGTTAATGGAAAAGCCTCTTTTATGCTCACTGTAATTTCCATGCTATGATTTGCAATTGTGACAGTGGAACACTAGATGATCTGACAGTATAATATATGCTGGAGTATTGTTTGGCAGAGAAAAGTTCAAATCTTTGAATATTCATAGTTTTATTGGATGAGTGACACCATTATATGGAGGAGACTGAAAAAAAAAATAACTGTGTAAAAAACAAGGCATAAAACATGGATTTTCATGGCACGCTGTGAGTATTTTTGTTCATTTCTTTCCAAAATGGCACGTGTTAAAATGGAAAAAATGCATATGAATTGCATTCACTACAAACAATAAATTCTGGATAAAACAAATCAGTGTATCTTTAGAGACACATTACTGGCAGCACATATTCATATGACACTGTGTTTGAAGTATGAAGGACAACGTGAACACAACCACATTTGGTTCTTGCTTTGATGTAGTGACGAAAAAAAAAAAAATTATTAACCAGATGCAAAAACTAAACATGAACACAGTATTTTAAATATAAATGTGATTTTTTTATCTATTCAGTAATTGCATTCAATAACACTACAATACTTGTCATAAACATAAAAATACACCAAATCTCACACCATGAATGATACTTATACTCCATATTCATAATATAATATAATATAATATAATATAATATAATATAATATAATATAATATAATATAATATAATAATATAACAATTTTTTTTAAGAGGTAAAGATTTAGCATTGTAAAATTTTTAAATTAAGCATGTATATACCATACATGCTTAATTTTAAAAATTTACAATGCTAAATAATTAATAATTAAATATGAGCCATACAGATCAACCACTAAATATATCCACAAAGAAACACACACACACAATAAACATATTTTTTGCTTTGAAGGGAAAAAGAATGCTAGTTCAGTAATCATATTTCTACAGAGAAAATGTCTTAAACTTTAAACAAGAAGCGTAGCCACATTCCATAAATCCTCTTGTTCGAGTTATTTTCTCGGTGCATGACAAAAACTTTTCTTTAGAATGATATCAGTACCAGGCGGATGTCACTATTATCATTACAAAGTGTCTGAGGCAGCCATGAATTATCCAGCTAAAGGCTCAAACTCATCCACTGTCCGTACAAATCAGTTCAGCTCATTTCACACTTGGAGCGACTTATTGTAAGCTATTCACATTAAATCTGAATCAAATGCATGTTGGACTAGCTTGAGCGGCCAAATATTTTTTGATCAGCTAAATAACCCTGCACTGTATCACACATTTTTAAAGTGCATGAACAGAATCAGTGCCTTGAGCAATCCATTGTTAGCCACAAAGACAAATTTGAACTCCCCCAGAAGAATTACTTTATATAATTCTATATAATATCTGTGCCAAATAGATGCATAACGGCCTCCCCAAGAGATGCCAAAGAACAAAAATCCCCAGTAATGTGAAATAGAGGATGTGCTCATTATTTCTGTTTCAGATAAATAGAGGTAAAAGAATATTAATAGAGGATTTATCATCAGCGTTTAATAATAAGAGCTTAATTTCTGTCATGCAGAGAAGCCTCAAAAAGTCTAAAAAAAAAAAAAAAAAAAAAAAAACACACACACAAAACTCAGGGCAATTATTGTCTGCAATTTTGCTCCACCCACTTTCCTGCTAAAATTATATGTCAATAAACTAACTACCAATGCTGTTTTTCGTACAGAGACAAGTATTCAAATCATTTTTACGAGACCATGAAGACCAGAAATATCACTGGTCATTGTGTTTGTAAAGCTCAGAGAGGCATCATCATAATTTCTGTGACTAAATATTAATTTGTGACAAATGAGTAATTTCACACCTGCCCTCCATTTAATTTTTTCTTCTTCAACTGCACCAACACACAATATCTCTCCTCCTCAAATTACTGAATTTTCAAAAACTGCAACATCACATCACAGCAACACTGTCTCAACCAATCTTTTTGTCTGACCAATAGAAGACAGCGAGAAGTGTCTGGTCAGACTGATTTAAAAACAGCCACTGCAATTCTGATTTATGCCACTAGTAGTGCAGAAATTACACACAGCATTAAATACAGAGCTGTAATTGTTTCAGCAGGATACAAAGGATATGACCTCACAGTTTCCAAAGAGGGAATACTTTAATTAAGCGCTTTTATGCTATGTTTATTTCTGCAGGTTCAGAGCTTGTTGTTATCTGCAATCCTTTCTAATCAGACAGTGACAAACGGTAGGTCAGCATGGCCACTGAACAGGGTCATCCCAAAGCATAATGAATCAATGAGTGTTTTAAAACATTTCAGCCTAATGTGTCACAGGAGAAAGACTCTTCACAAATACTAATGATAATAATGGTAATTTCACTCACTATACAGTTATCACATATACGGTGGGGTCCAAAAGTCTGAAAGCACTAAGTGAAAAGATTTCTGTTTTGCATTTAATGTGTCTTTGAAAAAAAAAATACAATTCAGAAAGAAATAAAAATAAACATTTATTTATAATTTAAAAGTATTTAGAATTAAATGTGTGTGTGCAGAGAGGGAGAGAGTTAGATATATATAAATATAAGATACATATATATCTCAAAACCTGGTGATTTTCAGTTTAAAACTTTTTGGAGCCCATATGTAATGGAATTTTCACTAGACAGTCAATTCAGAGTAAAATAATCCTGAGAGATAAAAGTCGCAGCATAATCACAGGCTAACAATAATCTTATATCAATGTTTTGACAACAACATAATCTTCCTAAAACTAGAGATATCTGATATCGTTTTGATGTGAACTACTTTCAAATAATCAGGAAAGCCAAAATATTTTGGAAGCCATGATAGGACTACAAAAGCTCTTGGAAAGTTATGTCTGAAAGGCCAAAATGAATGGTAAAATAGTGACATATGTAAACATAGTGAACATGATGATGAGGAACATTTAGCTTAGTCTAACAAATGATCACGGACAGCATAAGTGTTCTTTTTACTTGCAGTTCTCAGCATTTTTGATGCCCTAGACACTTTGCTCAAAAGCTGATTGAATGATACTTTCAAAGTGTAATCCTCCAATCAGAAGCCATCAATTTTCCTATGCAGCATGAGAGCATCATTTTGATGATGATGCTAGTAACAGGACCATATGGTCATTCAGCAGTCAGGGACCTCCCAGGAAATCTAAGCTATAAACTTGCCAAACATTTGTGGGATGTAACTAACTGGCAGTGGACAGATTCAAGCCTACCAAAGAAGAGGGTATAAATGAAAAAGAAATGATTTGGGAAATGCAAATCGGGTCATTTGCATAAATATAACTTCATGCCAATCAATATTAATTAGAAATGGTGATGAAAGAGAAGATGCGGTTAGAATGAAACCCATTTGATTTGTCTCTAGCTATTTTGAAAAAAAAAAAAAAAATGCAATATTCTCAAATCACATAATTAATCTGAACCGTGTTATACGGGCCAAACCGACCTCCCAGAGTTCTGAATATGCAAATGTGAATTTCATGCTCACTTATTTATATACACAAAACATTTGAAATCACAAGTGGAGCCTTGGGATTTCTTGCTTGTCCATGTGATCAATTACAGCTATCTACTTGATTTGACTCTGTAAACACAGCGGAATGTATGACCTAAATAATTACAAAACACTTTTGCTCAGGGCTACCTTTCCCTTCATGTTTTTCAAAGTGACACAGAGGAGCCCAATTCAGTAGATTGAAATTGAATTTAATATGCACCCGTTTATAGCTGTACTGTCTAACAGGGAAATGTGTAGGAGAGAACATTTTTGCTAACATGACAATATATTGAGTGTTTTATTGTTTTTAAGAGAAATAGAAACTGCACAGCTGGAAACATTTATGGACTTTGGGTGCTGAAGTCACTTCTGAAACAGTCAGATGTGCAGTTGATATTTTAAAATGTACAAAACTGTATAAGGAATATTCTGGAGTTAGGTTGAATAAAGCTCACAGGACTGTTGATTACCACCATTTCCATAATTTCCAGTTGTACCTCCTTTACTTTAAAAAATAATATCTAGGTTATAATAAGAGACTTACATTGGAATGAGGGCCATCTGTTTAAAAAAATATAATCACAAAACATAATAGGGATGCTAACATGATTTTCATGAGGAAAAAAGCTTGCTGACTTTTTTGTGTAAACTTAATGCAAATTTTATAATTGTCAACAGAGCAAGATCTGCATCTGTCCATAAAAACAGGCCGTTTTGTGATACACAGTACTATGGTATTTCCCCACTACCCCCACCCCCTCCCCCACAAGCACAAAAGTGTAATTCATCTATAATAAAGCGGTTTAAATTGTTTTTGTTGTTGCCACTGTATGATGCCGCATACCTGTGATATCTAGAAACTGCACAAATACATCACATTTAAAGGTTGAACACACTAGAGCGTTAGCAGCGTCTATTACTTTTTTTCTTGCTGGCTTTGCAAAAACTAACACGGGCATCATTATAAAAGGCTTTAGAAGTAGTTTTACTTATATGAATTTGATTGATATGAGCTTCACAAATAATCCGTGTACCACAGAGGTTTTGCATCCTATTGGTAAATACAATTTTCATTGATGCTTAACACTTCCTCCTACCTATATCAGAGTCAGAATCTTGAAGACAGTAAATAAATCAAACGGATCCTATTTACTATATAAATGCACAATCCTGCTGCCTCTGTAATCTTGTATCAAAATGCAATAACTCGCTCTGCCTCTAAAACAACATTTCTTTTTAGCTGCATCACTAATCCCTTTCTCTTTTCAACCATTCTCCTCTTTTCCTCTGGTAATAAACACTATATATACATAATAAATACTATACTGTATAATAACTTATAAAAAAAATGTGCAATGGCTTGTGAACTAAATTTTACTTTGACTTTAAAAATCTATTTTTGCATAAAGCAAGACACCTCAAGCACAAAAATAACATTAGACATTAAACGAAAAAAGAATGAAAAAAGACTACAATAAATATGGATGCATGCATTCTCCCTTCAAGAAGTGACTAGAATTCAAGATGGCCTCCGAGTTGAGGGAACAATGGTGATCAACACGATGCGCTGTGACTACTGATCAAAAGTGAATAAAAGGCTGCACTATGCAGTGGAGATGCAGAGCCTTCTCATGGCCCCTGGCATCCATAAAAGGGGCCTCGCTCTTCTAAACTGCCAATAAGCCAGCAGTGTTATTTTCAATATCTTCTTTGGATTGTAACGATAAACCCAAAGGGTTTAAGACAAAATTCTCTGCAAGTGCAACAATAAGAAAGTCTACAAATAATTCATTGGAACAATGATGCAATCCACCCAACACTCAGAGGTCAGAGAATACTAAATAAATCATTCTTCATTCTCATTTGTAACCATTCATGTTTCTCTGAAATCTGACATTTTAAATTCCAGTGGGAGTATATTATCACATGTGCATGACTCAGCACAAACTGACACACTGTGGACGTGCACTTCATTAGCATCAGCCAAATTCCCCTTTCTTGCTCGCGCAACACGCTCTGGAGCCCTGGGCCTGACAAGGGTCGTTTGCACAAAGTGACAGTTCAGTTCCCCCACAGATCGGAGTGCAAGGGGCCCGGACCCTGCAGTGCAGTCAGGCAAGTTTCTTTTCCAGAAATGGTCAGGCAAAAGAGCAAACGGCCACTGATAGAGGAGGGCAGACCAGTGGTGGAGAGAGAGAGACAGAGAGTAATGAGAAACAGCCTCGAGACGTTGCTCATCTTCTCCAGCAGGGCTTCATTTGTGACTAATTTAGGAGACACAATTCGGAGCATTTGACTTTGAGCCATCACATCAAGTGTAACTGTGCCTGGAGAGGAGATGATACAGAAATAAAGAGAAGAAATGCCACTTGCTGATAATAAGAACGTGTGATTGCCTGCACGTCCCATATATGGCCACCACACAAAAGCAAGGAGCCCTATGGGGACCACTGCTTAAAAAGATCATCCATAACAAGACTGCGGTACAAAAATAACTCCATACCATGTAAGATATGAGTTACATTGGTGCATCAACAATATAAAGGACTCGGGAGTGGGAAAAAATTGTATATAATGCTTAAATCCCTTGAAATCTGATGGTCAACATTTCAGCATAGCTTCATTCAAAGCCATTTTATCTGTTATTTTTTTTTCACCAGCAAGTCCTTTATGTCACATCAGACAACCATGTCATATCAAGTTGATTGCTGGAGCTGTGAATAAATTGTGGCAGCCTACTT
The DNA here is from genome assembly GCF_018340385.1 of Cyprinus carpio. Lineage (NCBI taxonomy): Eukaryota > Metazoa > Chordata > Actinopteri > Cypriniformes > Cyprinidae > Cyprinus > Cyprinus carpio. Next base: position 21,645,840 of record NC_056584.1, on the reverse strand, counting down.
TATAGACTATCTTGCTGTGCAAAACTAGCCTTGGCATCCCATTTTCCCAACCGCGGTTTCATGGCCAAGGTTGACATTTCTACAGAAATCACTAGTTTGAAAGTATGAAGGCTGGTGAGATGGATTTCACTGCTGATTATGTGTGGGTGACGTTCAAACTTGTGTCAAAAAGTGGCACATTACAAAATGGCTTCCAACTCCAAATGTAAAGTTTCAAACATTCAGGGTATAAAAGCCTTTCCTGGTCACATTCTGGCTGATCGAAGATGTGTCCTCAAACAAATGTCTATTTGACTGTTTTAGTTTCATAACTGTTTGCTGAAATTATGGTTAGTTGTAGCCAAATACATCAACCTGTTTGAGGCCATTTCAACAAACCTAACGTGTTAATACACCACCAAACCCATGAATCAGTTGCTGCAATATTCCTGCAATCAGCTAATGCCTGCTCAAGTGCGTTTAATGTGCACCAACATCATAATTATCCATTATGCAAGTCTAATATGTTTTTACATTTCAAAACATTTTACTTTCATTCTTGGCGAGGCAGCATTTGAAACACTGATGTTATCATAAAGTATAATCAAGCTCATGTTTTTGCTGGCTTGCTGGATATCATCCTGCAGAGTGTAATGAACCAGAAAACCAGATCCTCTCATCGCCCCATTCAAAGACCACACTTTGTTACCATGCACACAACCAGGCGTGAGGGATATCAAAGACAACCATTTATTTTGGACCCACTCGGTTAAGATCTTTTTTTGTCGAGGCTGTTTGAAGGCGTGCGCTGCTGAACGCTCATCCGGAGGGGCAGGAGCCTCATTCTGACACTACAGCGGGGCTGTGTGCTCTTTTAAACCTGTGATAGCAATCCACTAAAGCCTCAGCTCTATAAATAGAAGCTTTCAGTGTAATCTTCGAAAAAAAGGAAAAAATAAGCTGGTGCATTTAAGCTTCTCTAAACATGCAGATAGCTGAAAGTTACTGAAACATTACTTTTTAATAGTAAAGCTATATTTCCAGTGCCTATGACGATGACTTAATACAAAAATTCTTTGAGATGGGAGTTCTGTTTAAGAATTCATAGACAAAGAAGGAGTGACATCAATTATAGAGTCTGTGATATAATAAAACGCTCGCACAATAATTGGGGGACAAAATAATCAATGGCTTAATCTTCATTTCAAGCTTGATTCATATTTAAAACATTACCAAATGAAAATTACTCTCTGTTACAAGATCGTAAATGGAATATGACACAGTTTGGAATGTAATATATAAAGCTAATTTGAAAAGGGGGATGAAAAACGAAATTGGGGGCCTACTTAACTCAACTGAACCTTGACAATTCCAAAGCACCGTGTTCCGCTTGATCGGGAAAGCTGCCACCTTCTCCCTAGGGGGTTATTATTTTCAGCTAGTGGAACCAGAATGCCATAGAATGGTTACTCCCTCTCTTTCTCTCTCTCTATCGCCACCTCATTATTCATTATTTTTGAATCACCGTGCTGGGATTGAAGTGAGACTGTCAGCATCCATTCTCGCCAAATCATCTCTGTGAGCTGTTGTCCTTTCACAGTATGCTGGGTCATCCCTGCCTCCAGTTGATCTCTATCTTGTGCCAGTTGTGAAATGTTACAGATGCTAATTAGCTGTAACATCGGTGACCCCGATACCAGTCGATTATACATCATCCCCCCATCAGAATGTTTATTGCTAACAGATTCCTTCGAAGGCATTTGTGGCAATCTGTTGCTGCCAGCTTCCATGGCAAGAGACAAAGCTGGGCAGCAGAGGGACGATTGATCACTTGTCACTGATGGAGGCTGACAGCAGCATAACAATTACATTCAGGCCAAAAGGCTAAGTATGGTGTAAGGTGCTTTAAGTTCAATTGACCCTCTTTATTGCCAAAGCTTTTCCAAAGAGCGTATTCAGGAATTCTGTATTGCTATTTGGATTTGCGATTAAGTAGTGAACTCCAAAAGACTGAAAAACTTGTCAATGTTTACTCTATTAAAAGATAAAAGCGATAACATGATGTTAAAATACATTAGACTTAGTACCCCTGTTCCAAAAAATAAAAAAGGGGGGTAATTAATTAATTGCAAACCAGGTGGTTACACTTCTGACATAACATAAAAAACATAAAACACATCAAGTGTCCTGTTTGGTACACCCAGAAACTGTTGTAAAACTAAACAAAAAAAGTCATAGACATCAGTAGCAGAGCACAGCGAGCTGTTTTTGGTGTTCTTTTATGTGGAAGGGTGGAGGAATACAAGGGGGCATCATAAAGACAGTATAATTAAGCTGTGAAATGATCTCCAGTGTTAAAGGCCTGCAGCTGTCTGGTTCATACTCACCCTCCTTGGATGGGCGCCGCACCTCCGCGCTCAGATTGCACACCTGTGCCGAGCGCACCTGAGGAGTCAGGCATCCTTCGGTTTGGGGATTTAAAGGCAACACCACGTTACTGAGCATCAGCACACTTTCAGATTCCCCATCGCCTAAATGTTGTGGGCAGGTGCATTTAACGTAGACTATTCCACATGATTCAGCTTTCTCTCCTTTCAAGCAGTTTTCCAACCACGTGCATAACACCTGACATCCAAACTGACTCGGGCTCGCCTTGTTTAAAACCACAAACTCCACCACAGACCTTTCCTCCTCTTCTGTCTTCTTTGTCATCAATCCGTTGTAGTCGTATGCAAACACTCGCCGGATCTGCACAAAATTTTTGTCGTAATGCAAAAACACATAAATATTCTTGGCGTCATCACACAGGTGCACGATGGACTCATTGATCCTCAACAGCTCGTTTATCTTCTCGTGAGAGAAGTGATCAAACTGGTAAGCCAGCAGAGAGAATTCAGAACAGCTAATTTCTGGTTTGTAAAGTTTTAGGTAGATGCTGTATTTGGTAGGATCTGGGTTCTCCAACGTCCAAGTGCAGTTTGTAAAGTTCTTGGGAAACATTTCATTTATCGAGTAAGATCCATAGATAACTCCTTTTACCAGCGTGGAACACCAGAAATCTTGGGCACCAGTATATCCAAACATAACCAGGAGATAGGTGGAAAATATATAAATCAACAGATTACGAACAGCCTTCATCCTATGTCATTTGGCCTGCAAGAGAAACAGAGATGCACTACGTATATTGTCAGCCTATATGGTGTGAAGTGATGCTTTCTCAAAGAGTTTCAGTCCAAGATCTCCTATGACTATACAGTTTAGCTTTGTGTTAAACACACACTTACCTACACTGTTCGTTTTCTACCACCTATTTTCAATCATAAAATACCATCTCGATTTTATAGAGATCCAAATGATCCTTTCCATGGGAATGTAACACATTTCGGATAAACATTGCCACCTTGTGGTGTTTAATAAATTGGGGGTAATAACTTTGGGCATCTGCTGTGGCAGGATAGAACTGCATAATGTTTAGCGATCAAATTATAATTTAACATGATCCTTACACACTGAATGATCTTTACCGTGTTTGAATGACTGATACAATGATCCCTGATATTCAGTAGCTTTATGGTCGTTATATTAAGTAGCGACTCGTTCGTTTGTAAGGATAAAAAAGGTTGGCATTGCATGCCACGAACAAAAAAAATACATTTTGGCAAAATAAAACGCTTTGTTTTTTATTCATTCGAGGATAATGTGTCGCAATTCTGCAGTGATCTATATGTGTGACCGCATAATAATCATCTAGCTACATATCTGTCTGCTCAGACACTGTTGAGATTTCTATTAAAAAAATAAAAAAAAAACACTTAAATTTACTAAATACCGTCTTTTATATAAAGGGAACATATCCGATTGACTGGATGGACTATAATGTCGTGATCTATACAAGGATCAAAGCAGTGTTACTTTCATCATCTAATTCCCTTATTGAACGCAATCTATGCTTTTCATGAGGCAAAAACTTTGATTTCGATTTAATGATTTTGTCTCCGCGACGATCTGCTATCCGTGTCTCATCATAATGTGCGCAAATGTGTTGAATTCCCAAATATTCTAGAAGTCTGAAAGAAAGGCGGCGGATAGAAAGAGAGATGGAGATCCAAGCAGAAGAGAAAAGCTATTCGATGCTCTGTTTGCATGAATCCTGCAGGCATTGCAGCTGTGTGCAGTGTCACAGCATTCCCAAACCGAGCCTTTATTTTCATTCTTTAATCACCTTAAATGCGGCACTACTTGCAAAACATAGCAAAACGCGTACGATGCGATATATAGAGGGGTTATACACGACTATAGAGGACGAGACAGTATTGGCGCACATTGCTATCATCGCGCGCTACTTTTCCTTTACACCGATGTCGCGTCGCACGCTGGCACTTTTCGTTCATTATCACGGGAGCGTTTCAGTTTGTCGTGTCGCGTCACGATCAGTAATATGAACGGATTAGAAAGGGGGAAAAGCTGTGGCGACAAAAATAAATAACTAAAAACTGCAGCGCCGTCTTTTCATATTCACACTCTCCTACAAAAAGAAGTCTAGCGTGATTTTCAATCGTCAGTTTCTGGGGGTGCAAACCTGAATGTGGTCACCAAAACGGATTTTAAGATATAGGCTACAGTCGGCACAAAACTCCAATCGGTGTCATTTGCCTGTGAAACTCGTCGATCATCGTTTAACTTCCCACTGGTCCTGATGTAACGTTCGAGTCCTCTGAAACATTGACGTAGTTTGTATTGCATTAATCAGAATGAACCGTGGAACTCAGGTCTTTAACTCGTTTATGCATTGGAGAGGGATAAACTTGGGCGAGGGCCATCTCAGTATCGTTTAAACCTAGGCTACCTATTTATCCATCTACTTATCTATAATAATAATATTAATATTAATAATAAATATAAGTCTTACCTTGCACTCTGAAAGCTATGGCTATTTTCCCCACATACTCGGAAACATCCTTTAGAAATGAAACGTGTCGCTCCCCTGTGAATCGATATCTCCCATTGCCGATGATAGAAGTCTAGAGCAACAAGATGGTCAGTGAGCAAAAATGCATTAGTCTCCAGGCTGGATCATCATCTCGCTCCTCTTTTTTTTTCTTTCCTTTTTTTTCCACCTCAACGCAAGCAAGTGATGAGAACGCAACTGAAGTCAGCGGACACTATAGAACGAGGGCTAAAAATGTTGTGAATCTCGACTGATCATTAGTCGTTGTTTGCCCGTCCCTCAAGAGATGCCCAGGTCGGGTAGCGGGTAGAGCGCAATCCCTGACGGATGGAGGATGCTGCTGACTCGCTGTGGAGTGAGATGGAAAGCGCTTTCTCGCCGAGCCTCAGGACTGGAGCTGCAATATCACGTCACTGCCACTAAGATAAGGCACGTATGGACGTCTCGAGCTGCGTCTCTCACCATCTCACCCCCCTTCCCCTGGATAACATAGAAACTCTTTTTTTATGGGAAAATCAAGGTAGAGGAATGTCCCTCGGACTGGAACTATCGACACGGTGTCTTTTCTGCGATCGCATGGACTTTTTTTTTTTTTTTTTTTTTTTTTTTAGCAGAAGCCAATGGAATAATAATTCATAATAGGCTTGTTTCCTGTGGGATTACGTATTTGCATGAGATTTTGAGGGGGACTCGTTGCTTCATCGCACCATTATGAAGAATTGGATTTTTTTGGTTTCGAGAAAGAAAATATTTTATTAATTACTTGTGTTAATTGAAAACCGTATAGCCACTGAGAATATTATAAATGTATAACAAAACATGCTGAATTTTGGAGATATATCGACGTATAATGACATTTGGGTTTGAATTCAGACGGGATATCGTTGATTTTCTTCCAGATATAAATATAGATGTTGAGAGAATTTCTTTGTTTTTCTGTTTGGGTTTGTAATTGCAGTCGGCTGTGGTTGTCCGTACAAGAATTCACCAGGAGACCTATAGTTTCCAACAAAATATCATAGGTACAGTTCTCTTTCATACAAAATATTATATAATAATAATAATGTAATACAAAAAAGAATAAAATAAAACACTAGCTTTCTAATCTTTTTGTATTCTATCTGTTTTCTTTTTATTTGTTATACAATTAACAAAAGCAAAAAGACATCTGACACTAGCTTGCTCTATTCTTTTTCTATCTGTTTTCTTTTTTATTTATTATCTTATTTAAAAAAAAAACTACATGTACTACGTTAGGTTAACTGAGACTTGTTATAGCACTTGTATATCATTGCTCTTTTGTTGATTTTGATTGCTTCCATTTTCCTCATTTGTAAGTCACTTTGCATAAGAGTGTCTGATAAATGACCAAATGTAAATGTAAATAATAAATATTATACTATTATATTTACAGCTTTTGTATAGTCAAAAGTTATATATATATTATATAATATTATATAGTATATAATATATATATATATATATATATAATACAGCTTTTTTATTTTAAAAAGTTATATTCAAAGTAGCCATAAATATATCTTAGTGTAGGATATCTTTAGAGTTTAATAATTCATTATCTTCTTGTTGATCCACCAGTTCAAATTTACAACTGCGTTTTTTCTGCTAAAAATTTTGGCTTTGGTCTAAGAGCAGAAGGGTTTATTGAAAAATGCGAACTCATTCTCTGTCAGCAGGTGGCGCTTTTAGCCAGAAATATAGCCATTTCCCCCGTAACCTCAGTAAACAAAGCAGCGCAGCACCTGACTTTGAATCTTGCAGTGGCACCTGCAACTTGCAAATGTGAGCTATATTTCATTATACATGTAAATATACATTTACATGTATATTTACTTTTATTAACTGGAGCACAACCTGAGTCTTCTCCCATTTCTACCAGTGATCGCTAGTTTCCTTCCTGCGGTTCTCCCTGCGCACATATAACCTAGCACAGGGATCTCCAACCCTGCTCCTGGAGAGCTACCGTCCTGCAGACTTCAGCGCCAGCCCTGTTCCAACACACCTGTATGTAATGATCAAGTAGCCCTGAACACCTTGATTACCTGCTTCAGGTGCGTTTGATCGGTGTTGGAGCTGAAATCTGCGCACATATAACCTAGCACAGGGATCTCCAACCCTGCTCCTGGCTGTAGGTTGTCAAGTTGAATGGACAAATGGGTTAAAATTTGTATGTGTCGATCATTATGCGTTGAACGTGTGAGAAAGTTTGGTTTCTTGACAACCTTGGAATTTGTTGTCGTGATTATTCATGAGGTTTGGCCCATACAAATTAGGGAGTTTTACCTTAAGAGAATGTAGCAAACATATACAATACGTCCAGTGGGATTATTATTATTATTATTATTATTAATTAATTAATATATATATTTTTTTTTTTTTATATATAGAAAGATTAAAAATACGTGAGAAATACGAGAAAATATGTAAATGGGATGTTAGCGGGATAGAATGGTAAAATACGGGAGAATCCCGGGAAAAACGGGAGGGTTGACAGGGCCTAGGCCTATGTTATGTAGTAACAATAACTTTAGTATTTTGGAGACAGTAGTGGCATGGTGTAGAAGAGTGATCTCAGTCAATTATCCCTCGATAGACCTCTAAAATCACATGGACAAGCTAGGTCACTTTAGATTAAATGTTCACTTGTCACAATGACAGAATTTCAGATTTTTTTTACAAACCCGATTCCAAAAAAGTTGGGACACTGTTCAAATTGTGAATAAAAACAGAATGCAATGATGTGGAAGTTTCAAATTTCAATATTTTACTCAGAATAAAACAAAGATGACATATCAAATGTTTAAACTGAGAAAATGTATAATTTTAAGGGGAAAATAAGTTGATTTTAAATTTCATGGCATCAACACATCTCAAAAAAGTTGGGACAAGGCCATGTTTACCACTGTGTGGCATCCCCTCTTCTTTTTTATAACAGTCTGGAAATGTCTGGGGACTGAGGAGACAAGTTGCTCAAGTTTAGGAATAGGAATGTTGTCCCATTCTTGTCTAATACAGGCTTCTAGTTGCTCAACTGTCTTAGGTCTTCTTTGTCGCATCTTCCTCTTTATGACGCAGCAAATGTTGTCTATGGGTGAAAGATCTGAACTGCAGGCTGGCCATTTCAGTACCTGGATCCTTCTTCTACGCAGCCATGATGTTGTAATTGATGCAGAATGTGGTCTGGCATTGTCATGTTGGAAAATGCAAGGTCTTCCCTGAAAGAGACGATGTCTGGATGGGAGCATATGTTGTTCTAGAACTTGGATATACCTTTCAGCATTGATGGTGTCTTTCCAGATGTGTAAGCTGCATGCCACACGCACTCATGCAACCCCATACCATCAGAGATGCAAGCTTCTGAACTGAGCGCTGATAACAACTTGGGTTGTCCTTGTCCTCTTTAGTCCGGATGACATGGCATCCCAGTTTTCGGAAAAGAACTTCAAATTTTGATTCGTCTGACCACAGAACAGTTTTCCACTTTGCCACAGTCCATTTTAAATAAGCCTTGGCCCAGAGAAAACGCCTGCGCTTCTGGATCATGTTTAGATATGGCTTCTTTTTTGACCTATAGAGTTTTAGCTGGCAACGGTGAATGGCACTGTGGATTGTGTTCATGACAATGTTTTCTGAAATTATTATTGAGAATATGTTGTTTTTTAATTTAAAGTAGCATTCCTGTATGTGATGCAGTGCTGTCTAAGGGCCCGAAGATCACGGGCATCCAGTATGGTTTTCCGGCCTTGACCCTTAGGCACAGAGATTGTTCCAGATTCTCTGAATCTTTGGATGATTTTATGCGCTGTAGATGATGATAACTTCAAACTCTTTGCAATTTTTCTCTGAGAAACTCCTTTCTGATATTGATCCACTATTTTTCTCCGCAGCATTGGGGGAATTGGTGATCCTCTGCCCATCTTGACTTCTGAGAGACACTGCCACTCTGAGAGGCTATTTTTATACCCAATCATGTTGCCAATTGACCTAATAAGGTGCAAATTGGTCCTCCAGCTGTTCCTTATATGTACATTAAACTTTTCCGGCCTCTTAGTGCTACCTGTCCCAACTTTTTTGGTAGCTCTCATGAAATCCAAAATGAGCCAATATTTGGCATGACATTTCAAAATGTCTCACTTTCAGCATTCGATATGTTATCTATATTCTATTGTGAATAAAATATAAGTTTATGAGATTTGTAAATTATTCCATTCTTTTTTTACTCACAGTTTGTACAGCGTCCAAACTTTTTTGGAATCGGGTTTGTAAATAACTGTGAATTTACATTAAAAGGTGATGCAATAGACAATGTCAAGATTATTCAACGCAAACTGACCACGCCACTAAACGTCAATCATGTAAAATATGTTTCAAATAAACATATTTGTGATAAGCAAAAGTTATAGGCTAATACAGTGATACATAATCACATTACTTGTGATGCTTTAACATACCGCCAGAAACTGATTGCAATGCAAAGCACATGTGCAGCGTATTAGTTACCTGTAGTCTAGTCTACTTTATTTAGCGTCCAGTGCAAATAGGCGCTTTGATTGACATGTAATCTAACATTATCAATACTAAACTGTTTGAAAAACACGAAGGAAACTAAATACTTGCATGGAGAAAAAAAAAAAAAAAACATCTTAACATATATATTTAACATAATAGCAAAGAACCACTATAATCTGTCGGGGTGGTGGTTCTTTGCTATATTTAACATAATAGCAAAGAACCACCACCCTGACAGATTATTATCCCCCTAGTATTGGTAGGTTTAGGGTTAGGTGTGGGGGAGGGGTTAGGATTAGAGGAGGGGTTAGGATTAGGCAATCAGGAAGCAACTTCAATGAGGGGGATAATAATTTAGCAGGGGGTCAAAACTGGGAACAACAGCTGTTTTGGATGATCCGTAAACTAGTTTGCCAAATAACAGGCGATGAATACCAATGGTTACCGATTCCTCTTTGGACCGATGACCCGGTTTCGCAGAGCACAAACAAATTTAACATGGATGGAGGTCTCTCAATAGATGCTCATGCTATAGTTGGATTAAAATGAGACTGGAATACACTAGAAGTTGCCTTACCATTTATGTTTAAAATATATATATATATAAAAAAATTGTTGCATTTAGGTTATTTAAAAAGATAATGTGATGTTACTGTAAAATATATTTATAAATTAATGTATTAATATTTTTTATTATTTGATATTTAAATAGGCAAAAATACTTTTACAGTAAACAGTTTTTACAGTTTTAAAGTTTCCGTTAGTCATTACATTGACTAAACGACAGATGGTGCTAGTTTCTATAATGCTAAGGATGCAACATTGTCACTGAAGTGTTTACGGTAAAGTATGTATGTAAATAAGTATATAGTAAATATTGTAACCACATGCTAGAACTTATTTAATTTGCTCCTGGCTTTTAATGTAGATCTATATAAATAATGGATACAAGCAACCCACAGTTATATTTTCACAGCATACAAATTAAAAGATTTGTATAATTACTAAGTTATGGCCGCAGTTCACTAAATGGCCAAAGGTACAATACTCCACCTCATGAACATTAATCATGTCTTTCTTATGTATATTTAGCCTGTGACAAGGTCATTACAACATCAAACTAACCTGATCAGAGAAAAGCTGACCACAGACTTGAGCTTTCATCTCTTGGAGGTGTTAGTCTTTATTTCAGACCAGGCAACAAAAGTATCATGGTTTTAGTGTAAGATGGCTTGGACGAGGAGCTGGCACCGCCAATGAGACTTTGAACTCTGTGAGTGGCTCACATTATTGTTTGCTTTATAGGTTCAGCCTTGGGAACTGTGCTAATGTTGTTGTAAATCTGATTTATTTTTGACAGAAAGTGTCTAAAGACCTGCTCTTTTTATGCCCACAAAATGAGTAAATAAAACTAATAGGCCACAGGGTCAGACCACTTGGGACTGGTTTTGTATTCTTGTAATTCTTCTGACATCCTTCCTCGACTTGTTTAATGTATCATTCTCATTTACACAAATCATAGAGATGTATTTTAAAGAAGAAAAAAAAGTACAGTACAGAAAAGAAAGTGGTCATCATACCCATATAGTTCCTTCTGTGCAACACAAAAGATCTATAGAATAAACAGGAACATTTTACAATTTGTGTGTGTGTGTGTGTGTGTGTGTGTGTGTGTGTGTGTGTGTGTGTGTGTGTGTGTGTGTGTGTTTTGCAGATTAAAGCACTGCCTACAGGTTTGAAATTGTAGGATGGTGGGTAAATAATGGTAGAATTTCCATTTTCGGATGTACTATCCCTTTAAGACAAACACATACATTTCTAAATGGGTGCAGGATCATATCAGTTATATTGCTTGCTTAACTCTTGCTAGTTTGTGACTTATCTTGCTTTAGACTTTATTACATTTCCTATATTTGGGATTCTAAACTTAAGCAATTCTTTGAAAAGCAGGTTATTTGCAGTCAAATATTTATGTGGCATGAAAGATGGCAAAATATCTTAATTTACTGAATAATCTCTACATGCTGTGAGTCTTTAATTTGACATTCACACGCGCAATTCATTGTATAGAGTTGACAAGAAAAATATTTTAATTAATACCTATAAGTAATTGATTTAAATGTCAGTGATGAGCGACATGTAAAAGCCTATTAACAAAAGAGATATAAGCCAGAAAAATAATAAGTTACATAAACATTTCAATGACGGGGTGTAATTTTATTTTTTATTTTTTCTGTTAAATAGGAACGGTTTCCTACACTGTGCCTGCAACAGTCATTTCATAACTGGATAATTGACAGCATGAAGTGTTTTTAAAACCACTGGGAGGTGTACCACACATTTACAGAGAGGACACAATTATTGCTGTCATCTATAAAATCCATACAAAGATTTCTATCAGTAGCAATCTGTCAAAGCATACACACTAAGAATCAAGACTGATATAAAACTGCACACACAACCCTTTATAGCAAGAACATAAAATAGCAACAACTAACCAATATATATATATATATATATATATATATATATATATATATATATATATATATATATATATATATATATATATATATATATATATATATATCACTGCAAACTGCATTTGTAATTATGATATGCATATAATAATGGTTTGCAAGTAGTGAATCTACCATCTTAATGCATTTTTTCATTTTTTCTGTACAACAAATGCATAACTTAATAATTAACATCCATAATTTATTTCTTGTTCACCATCAACTCCTTATCATTTACCATTAGTACAGAAAATATGCCAAATAAATATCAGACAATATCACACCTGTTCTGAAATCTGTGCATTGAGTAATTGCAAGTGAATTATAGAAATAAACAAAAATACTAAAGGATGCCATTAAATTATGCAATACCATTCTAGAACTTGTGCTATATAGTCAAGGCTAAAGGTTGATATTAAATTGTAATTAATAATTGTCTACCTTTCAAATTCATAAATCTGAATTTAACTTGAATTGGCAAAAATAAAAATAAAAATAATAATAATAATAAAAAAAAAATCATAAATAAAGTTTTCTGGAAATGAAGTGCTCCACACCCCAGTACACAAAAGATAAATATTACATATAACTAAAGATACAAATAGATGCACATTTCTGTAGGTGGAACTATCTGTAAGTCATATACCCTGTAAATATATTTTGTATATTTAATTTCAATTGTATTTCCTAACATCCAAATTCTGAATTAGATTTGATTGGAATTTAATAACCTTTTGAATTAATTTCTGACTAGCAAACAACCCTGGTTGTGGCTTTGTTGAATTCTGTATGTCTGTATGTGTTGATATCTTGTTGACAACTCATAATAAAAGATCACCAGAGTTAACAACAACTCAGCTCATCACAACAGCATTAGAAACACTCCACCCTCTATAATTGTATATAGGAGGTTATATTGTTTCAGCAACTCACATAGAGTGTAGATTGTAAATTGATGAGCCTTAAGAGTCAATCATAATGCAATAACACAGCGCAACCAATTGTGTTCTACTGTAACTCCATTACACCAACCTAGAGAAAAACTGAATAAAAATAAGGTCTGAGTTACAGCCAAAGGGAACCATAACAAAATCTTTATTATCATACAACGTACAATGTCTATTTATCTTTACAGCTTATTTATTTTTGCATGTTTTATGTATTCTATGTATAATATAAGTCCTTGAGCACCATGCATGATGCCTCATCTTTAACACAATCTTTCATAAGCTGAATGTCACATTGTGCTCCAAGGACCTTAAAGTTCAACAAAAGGGGCTCTATTTTATCACCAATAGTCCTTTAACATTTAGATCAGAAAAAGAAAAGAATAATATTAATTGCTCAAGGAAATAGGAAGCACAAACTGTATTCAGCAAACAGCTGCAAATGTAACAGAGGTTTTTCAATCCTAACCCACCCCCCTCAAAAAAGTCCCCAATCTCAAATCACCACTTCTTGTTCATTAAAAATCAGTGATCTCTTGCTTCACAGATTGTGTTCCCCTGCCTTTGGTTGTTCTGGCACGGCTTGTGAGTGCTGCATCGAAAATCCTCCTCAGGCGGCCAGAGGAACATCAGGAGTGACCCGGAGGCGTCCCACATACAGCGGCCATAATGAAGAGCGGGGAGCTTTGGGAGCTTTCAGCTCAGTGAGCTGTGATGGTGGGGGAGAACTATTCAAAGCCTTATTGAAACATGAATACACTGAGAAGGGTGTCTCCTGTGAGGAGCAGGGGCCAAATATCAGGCTGCAGGAGCTTTTCCCCACCATGGCTGCATTTACTCTTGCAATCGGAGTGTTACTGAATCTACTGCAAGTAAAATTGTGTTTTAGACAAATTGGTGTCTGAGCATCCACATGTATTACTTTCAAGATCTCCAACCTACACTTCACCAACCAGATAAACATACACACAAACCAGCGGAAATACCTTGCTTCTGAGTATTGTTGACATGAGACATGAGATTCCTCCCACTAGACATCTTGAACCAAATGAGTCAGGGGAAAATTGAGATGAAAGGAAAGTCAGAAACATAACTGAGTCTGGAGGAGAAAAAAGCTTTACTCTTTATTTGCTAGTTTATTACATGAATATTATAAATAAGTTTAAGACCAAGTCTGGATTAAAACTGTGGTAAACAAACAGGATTTTAATGGATGTTATGTCCCTCCTCCATTGAAATCCCCAACCACGAAGCATGCAAACAACAACCATGTAAGATTCGCAACAATATGGAAATCATTGGCAATGCGGCACAACCAAAGCATGGAATCGACCTCTTTCAAATCACACAGTTCCAGAAATATCTGAAACTTTGAACTCTTAAAATTAAAGGTTCCAAAAAAGGAGTTTTTGCAGCAAAGCCATAGACCCAAAATTCTTGGATCCCCAAAGAACCTTTCAGTGAACGGAATTATTTATTTTTCTTATAGTGTGAAGAACATTTGCAAAATCTAAAAAAAGTGTTTCCTATATAAAGAACCTTTTATGGGATGCAAAGGATCAATGGATGATAAAAGTTCTTCATGGAACCATAGATGCCAATAAAGAACCTTTATTTTGAGCTGTGTATGCTGTATTTTGCTAAAAATAGAGGGATCTTCTCTGACAAATCCAAGACAACACAATTAGCATTCTGTCACACAAAAAACCTCACTGGCAACCTGTGACAGACATGAGTTCAGACATTTTAGTCGTGACACATTTCTTAATGTTTGATGGGTGAAAAATGGCTCCCCTGAAGCAAGACTTGGTATTTTCCAATGACGTGTCAGCTTTCCCCCTAAAGTCCAACTTCTTATTACTTTGCTTCTTCTTTGCCAACGTTATTGTTTCAGCCCACTGCTTTCCCCAAGATGAACCAGCAGCTATTATTCAGAGCGGTGGAATTAATTGGTGAATTTCTCACATGCTTTGAGAAATGAATAGATCTACATAATCAATTACACAGTGTGGGATGCTGCCAACAAAACTTTGGAGAAATGTCTGCTTCATGACAAAAGAAGAACTGTGGGGAGCACAGGCAGAGAACGAAATGAAGCCTAGCTGACAGGGTAGTATCGGAATTTCATATGAGGAAAAAAAAATACTTTACGGGCTAGTCTGACTGTTTACACTCTTCTACAAAACTACTGCTCCTCATTTCTGGAGGCCCAGTGTGGAAGCTGTTCAGCATCAGCGCAACGGTTTCCTCTGGCTGCTGATGAAACATCATGACTTGTAATGTTCTGGCAGATGGTCTGGTTTTCATAACGTGGATGAATCATACTATGCCAATTAGTGTTTAGAAGACTCAGAAAGTGATAATCAAGCTTTGTTTCGGGTGTTTTGCATCTTATTTTAGATGTTATGATATTGCATGCCTACTTTGAAATGTTATTGGAAATTTTACTGTCTCTCTCATAGTGAAACTGTAATTTAACTTAAGCTTGGTTTGAAAGTATTTTTGATTCTTATGAATATTATGTTTATTATATGTTTGAGATTATTTATATTGTGAATTTTGTGTGTAGTGTGATTTTTGTGTGGATTTTTATACAACTGAACTGCATTTTTATATTTTGTTTAAATTATGTAATTTATACAACTGTACTTTTAACATACACTTGCATTGCTCATTTTTATTTTTACACTACATTTCCTTCATGCAAAAAGATGCACAACCAATTCATAGCAAGTTTTTTGTTATCAGATTTAAGGCTGATATTTTTTTTCCCCACTGAAGCACATTAACATCACACATGTGGATGTGTGAATGTTTTATGGATTTGTAGCATTCAACTCAGCCGTTCTTGAATCCTACCCTGAAAAAAAAAATTGACAGGATCTATGTCACATGTCTATTAAAGAGCTGACATTTACATGTTTGTCTTCAAGCTCTAGCATTAGGCCAGCACTGATGCAGCTTAATTTCCTCTGTCAAGATGCCATGGTGCCTACAAGCGATTCTGGCATGTGGTGTCTCTGTTCCGCTTCATCCCCTCACACCTGAGGCATTGCAGTCCCTTCAAGCGTATCAAGGGCCATTTCACAGCCCACAAAAATCTAAGCCAGATCTATTTATAGTGTAAAATTGTTTCAAAGTTATATATTATGCCAACTGGAGATGTGCTTTGTTTAGACAAAATGAATCTTTTTGAGGCTCAATAGTCACATTTGACATTGGAACATTTGTTATAATGTTAAGATGGATCAGCAGCCGGAGTGGAGAAAGCAAGACCTAGGGGTTTTTGTGCAAAAAGAACTAAAAAAAATAAAAAACATGTAAAATGTATAATAAAATAACTATTTATATTTCACAAATAAAGTGTGTTTACAGACCATAAAACATTTTAAAAATTGTCCTTCATCTACATTGTTGAGTAGTAACAAGTAAGTCATAGTCTTTAATGACAAAAACATGGGATAATCCACAATAGGAGCTGGGCAAACATGTAGAAACAAGTAGACCCGACAGAGACAGACTGGGACTTAAATACAGGGGATGATTGGGGAAACAAAGGTGCATGGGATGACTAGTCAATCTAAAAGAGGAGAGGAACGTGACCAAATAAGGAAAAACAGGAACAGAAACAGGAGAAAAAAACACGACACAGAACAGTCCAGAATCCTGATATTACGCCCCCTCCCGGAAGGTGTGTCCTCGCACCATAGAAACAACAGAGGGAGGGATGGGTGGTAACTTGGGAGGAAGACGGATATCCAGGAGGGGGCCGGGAGACAGAGTCCAGGGAGGAGACGATGGAGGGAGGAGCCAGGGAGAAGACAATAGGGGCTTGGAGCAGCAGGAGCCCAGCTTGACCCAGGCCACAGCCATAATGTTGACCCACGGTGGAGCCGACAGAGGGAGGAGCCATGAAGGAGGAATGGCCACTGACTCCAGGGGGCCGACCAACGGTGGCGGAGCAGCTGAAGGAGGAGCTCGAAGCGGAGACGGAGAGCCAACGAGCCAGGGGAATGCCGAGGATCCGGGGGGCCATGGTGGAGCCGAGGGCTCTGGCGACCAAGGCAGAGATCCAGTGCGGAGACAGAGCGACTGAGGACCAAGATGGAGCTGGCGGGCGGAAGGAGCGGAGTCCTGAGGCGATGGCGGGTCAGTGCCTGACCAAGGCAGAGTCGGAGGGATGAGGGAGCCCGGTGGAGTTGGTGAATCGACAGGTTACGGTGGAGGCGAGGGAGCTAAGAGCCAAAGTGGAGCTGCTGGGTCTACGGGCCAAGGCAGAGTCCGGGCCTCAAAGGCTGGAGGCCATGGCGATGCTGAAAGTGAAAGTGACATGACATACAGCCAAGTATGGTGACCCATACTCAGAATTTGTGCTTTGCATTTAACCCATCCAAAGTGCACACACACAGCAGTGAACACACACACCCGAAGCACTGGAAAGCAATTTTTATGCTGCGGCGCCCGGGAGCAGTTGGAGGTTCAGTGCCTTGCTCAAGGGCACCTCAGTCGTGGTATTGAGGCCACAACATCCCCCAGTCTGGAGGATGGAGGATGGCAGACCCGCTGAGCTTGACCTGGTGGGCTGAGGTCATGCAGAGGGGCTGCCAGACGACAGCGGTGGAGAAGGCAGAAGCGGATTGGAGGGTGGGCATTTGCGAGCCTCCGAGCATTCAGGGCTAAACCCAGGATGGCGCTCTGGAGGAGCGGACACTTGAGGTCACTTTCGAGGAGTGGGTACTGGAGGGTGCTTTCTAGGAGCGGGCACTGGAGGGCATTCTGGACTGGATTTGGGGGCTGGAGCCTTCTCCTCTTCAGTGTGGCACATTCGCCGCGCCATACTCAGCTCACATTGATTTCTCCCTCGTGATGGGCATTGTTGCTGGGTCTCGCACCTGGTCTAACGGGTTCAGCTCTACGTCCAGGGTGAGTCGCTCGGCTTTGTGCTGGCTCGCTGCTCTAGCAGGAGGAGGAGATATTCCGGGCAAAGGAGGGCATCCATGAGGGAACAATGGAAACAAAAACACTGGGTAAAAGGCGGAAACAAAAACGGAGGGAACACACGGAGGTAACTGTGTTGGTCGAGTCTTCAGTCTTCGGGTCTACGCTGCTGCAGGAAGAATGTAGGAGACATGGAGTAGAATTCACAGTTTTTCATGACGAAAACACGGGATAATCCACAATAGTAACTGGGCAAACACACATAGAAACAAGTAGACCAGACAGAGACAGCCTGCACAGACTGGGACTTAAATACAGGGGATGACTGGGGAAACACAGGTGCATGGGATGGCTAATCAAACTAAACGAGGAGAGGAACATGACCAAATATTGTTAAAACAATGCCCCAGCTACTTTTTTTCGATGGCGAATTGTGATCATGGTTATCCTTAACTTACACTGTATGGAGGAAGAAAGTCAAGTCGAGTTATACAGGCCGCTTGGAACTACATAAGGGAAATAAGTACATAAATAAGTTTGAATTTGTAAAAACAGAATTTTGAATTCTGGATCTGAATCTGTTCCTTTAATTACACTGAGCTTAGTCATGAGTAGGCATGACAAACATTAAATATCTTCAGCTATATTTAGCATTTGTAATACTGATTCATTTAATGAACTTGTTTGATTCAAATGAAGCAGCTCAAAAAATGGTTCCATGTTTGAATTGAGTGGTTTATCTTCTAGTGCAGCTAACTACTTTTCCAATGGATAGCCTCACTGTAGTTTAGCAAATTTGAAACTATCTTTTGAAGATGCAAGCTAATCATATTTTAAAGTAGCTTTCCTACTACTCATCTACCAAACTGGTTCATTTTCACTTGTCCTAGCGCTAACTATTTATATAGTTCTTTATCCTGAATAAGGCTTGGGTCACTTACAAGTCTAATATTTATTAAGAAAAACAGCATATCCTCTTGGCTTATGTTATTTCATTTTTAATTTATTATTGAGGGTAAACAGCATCTTTGTACCCATCTCCTTTTATAAGTTAATAAGCTTTATACTGAGAAGAGGTTTCTTTGTATTTGACGCTTTCATGAAATGTGGTTTCAAGCCAAATAGGTCAATTTCTACCAAAGAGTGAGAGTAGTCTCTGGAGCACACAGAGTTTATTCACAGCCCCTTAATCTGTCAGCAATGGTTATGCAACACAGACATTGTTGATCTAATCATATAATTTTATTCTCTAATTTATTGTGTAATGTATTGTGAAACATATTTTAATGAAGTAGAAAACAGAAACATTTTGACTCCATAAATATATAAATACTTAAAAGCTATTGTTTCTTGTATTCTATAGAAAGTTAGTCCCAAACACCCAGAGCAAATAACAAGTGCCTATAATTTTAACACAATATCTTCTCAAGGATTCATGTTGTTTACCCCCCATCTCTTACCTAACACCATCTTACTAAATTTAGCACTATTAAATTGAAACCTATGCTGAGAAAATGACCTTAAATGAGATTTTGAGAGCATGTTTCATTTTATTCACCCCTCTGCTTCTCATTCTGCACACTTGTAGTGTGCGCCTGAGCCATGGCTGGATTTATAAGCGAATTTTAAATCAAGGCGCTTCTTCCCCAGCAGTGCTCCTGTTTTTCAGAGACAATGCTCCAGCGCCACATGAATCTACTGGGTCTTTCGTCTTTTTCCTTTGAACACTACACCAACCACTGGGCCCTCGGCTGCCCCAAACCTCCAACACGCTCTATGCAAATCCTACCAGAAGCTGCCCTCACCGTACGGATGAGAGACAGATGCATCTGAAAGTATCAGCGTTTCTCACGAGAGGCTGAAACGGTCCCTTGAACGGGCATATGGTGGCAGCAGATGTGGCTGTTTGGAGGTCAGTTTTGAGATGGTGGATGAACATGCTTTGGATTCAGATGTTGCACAAGTCACTGTATATTCTCGAAAGAAGAATGTGAATGTAAAAAAATGTAAATGTTTTCACTGTTAGCTGACTGAGACTGCCTCCAGAGTGGATGTGCTTTGCCTTTTTATTTTTATTTATTTATTTACTTATTTATTTATTGACTGCAAAATCTATGAATTTAACGGATTAGCCAAAAGATTTCAGAAACACACACACAAAGGATGGATGACACAATACTTAGGCATTAGCTCAACACACAATTTCTAGAACTACAATTCAGCTCATGCATTCCAAAACAACTATTATGCCTGTACACCTAAAATATCCCCCTATTTTTCCAAAAAATAGAGACCAGAGAGAATTTAAATTGTATTTCTCAGTAAATAATAATAATAAGAATAATAATAAGAATAATATAAAGTAATAAACATTACTCAATTGGCAAATATAACTATTATGGTAAAAACTCAAGTTATTTGTCATTGTGGTTCAGATCGTTCAATAACTGTGTAAACTTCATTGATTATGAAAAAAGTTATATTCAGCTATGAGCAGCTCTACAGAATAAAATTGTGTCATTATTCAGCTTAAGTCAGTTCAATAACAGCGTCGATGTTGAAGAATCTTTTAATTATGAAACTAATTCTATTTAGCTATAAAGCATCTCTACAGAAGACGGCTATGTCATCATCCAGCTTAATTCTGTCCAAATTTTGTTCTCATCCAATATCCAACATCCAACATCCAAAATTTGTTCTCACCCTGCCCCACTCGTCACAATTACTATTTATATTCAGCATCTTTTTAACCCCAACTTTGCAAGCTATGCAACAGTGGCAAGGAACCCAAACTCCAACAGGTGACAGAAATTGAGAAAAAATAAAAACACAGGGCTGAGCCGGGGGGCCACTTCTAAACCATAGGTCTAAACACAGAATATAAAGTAAAATGTCAGGTAATTATAGCAATGTAATAACAAATTTTACATTCAGAGTTCATTTAGTCAACCATTAATTTGGCCTAAAGGGAAAAAGACATTACGAACAAACACAATGCATTATATGCTTACAAAATACTAATTTTAAACAGGTCAAAACACAAAATATAAAAAAATAAGAAAATCCTGTACCAAAGACAATGCAAATCATTGCCCTTCATTTCTTGATTGATGCACTTGTTACTATGAAAAGCTTTCTGCGAAAACTCCTACCTTGCATTTTACTTTCTCAGACTGAAAGGAGCCAATTAACAGTTGAACTGCTTCTGATCTATGTATCTGATGACTCACAACGGAAATTATTTCTTACAATGTTGATAAGACAAAAACTGACTCACTTTAACAAATGAACATATCAACAGCTAATTTCCTTCAGTCCTAAGTCTTAACGTATTGGAGATAAAGAAGGACACCATCTTCTAAAGTAAAACCTTGAAGCAGAGAGCAATTCACTGGTGAACATTAAAATTATTTTAGCCAACTGCACAGGTTGTCAGAGTTCGCTCACAAGGCATCTGTTCAACGTTTGGGAAACTTCTTTCACTCACAGCTAACCTACGGGTAATGAATAAATTATTCTGAGTATGTCACATGTGACATCCATCAACACTTGTGTAAGAGACTTGCAGCGCTAAGCACTGCTCTAGGTGCAGCTGATTAAAATTTTTGTGATAAAATAATTAGCTCTTGTAGACAATGGGCTGGAAAATTCCTCTTCCTAATAATTAAAATAAGTAGATAAGAAAGTGGCAAATAGTCTTTGTAAAAAGTGTGGCAGCAATCCATTGCAGCTTTTTGTGCAAAGGATGCTGGGGACAACCATGAGCATGTTTGACAATTATTTTGTAACAATATGCGTCATTGAGAAAAGTATAAATGCATCAATACATGAATAACACCAGTATATTTCACAAAAACTGATCAAAGTGGCAGCATTTACTTGAATGGTTATTATAATGATTTTAAATGCATTATGGGTTCCCTGCAAAGGTGAAACCCATGCTCTCTCAAACAGAGAACAAAAGCAAGATCCCCTGTTGAATAAGAGCTTTTCTTTGTTATGAAATAAATGACATTTTGTCAAGCCTGATGCTCAATTATCTTAGGAAAAGGGCTCTGTGGGGTTTCTCGAGCAAAACTTTGCAGTAAGACCTGACAAATGTGGTGTACAATAAAATCGGAGAGTGTCGCAACAAGAAATGTGAATGCACATCAAAAATGACTGCAGTGACAGTTGTGAAAATATTACACTTTAACACATTACAATACAATATTGTTAATCAAAAAAACTACCATTTAGCATCAGCCTTCTTACAATGCCAGTTTGGGTAGCGTTCAAATCAGAGCAGGATCCAACACCCACTAAACATCTCTGCATGTTTCCATGCTGTGAAATTTTATGACCCATGCAGGCAGTCTTAGAATGATGTACTATGTGCCAAAGATGGTCATGATCTAATGCAAAATATTCCTTTAATGATCCAGCACCTTATATACTGTCTCCTGTTGACATATTATTGTATTTAGGCTGCATGAAGCTTCACTCCTTCAAACACTGCAATATAATTTTCTTTTGTATTGTATTGCTTAAATCTATCAAGACCAAGAAAATGGGGGGAAATGGAATGTTATGATAAGAACGAGCTTATTGCCGAAGCTCTGATAACTACTTGTGGATTATTCTTCCTCTATTGAAGGGAAGCATTGTTGCAATCACATCAGTTAAAACAGAAATTTGAGACAAAAGACAAAGAAATCACGTAGGATAAAAGCAAAAGGCTTTCTCATTACTCTTTTTTGGGAAATCCTTGAAAAGTTCTCTGTTCCTTTAATCTCCTAAAGTCTGAATGAAGCAAAAAGTTTATTCATTTAATTTTTTAATTTTTTTAGTTAGTTGTTTATGAAAATGTTCTAAGGTCTTATGTTCTATTTTTAGAGGACTAGATTACAACTTAGAAATGTGTTTTAGTTTTTTAATTTGATTTTTTTGGAATGTGTTTACAATTACCCATTCAGTGCCCAGTTTAGTCCACCATCAATCTGGCTAATGGAAATTAAACCAGCTCTATAACTGTAACAAATGGACATTTAATATGCAGAATCAGAGTATAAACATATGTGTGCTCAGTCGTTATCGTAAAGTATAAATACCATAGTCAGTCAGTTATGCAGTAAAATATATGAGAACATTACTCTCAGAAGTTTTACCAGTGCAATATTCAGGCACTAGCAAACTAACAGGCTCTAGTTTCATTTAATGGAATGAAAAAAAAAAATCTCTTCTTAAACTACTCCTGTCTTATAATGACCCTGTTGGGTATCAATTATTCTCTGAAAGAATTGGAAAATATATCTGGATCGCCTCCATATAATCTGGTTGATGTTTTCTTTTTCGAAACCTCACAATCATTTTAGACTGCAATTATTTTAAAGCTTATTAAACAAAGAGATTGTTAGGTGAGACTTTGAATATGGCTTAATTTAGCTTATCTCATTAACAAAGCTGAACTTTAAAGGGAAATGCAAGTATATCCATGCTGTTCGTGTTTATTTTCTTCAGGGGATTTGTGAAAAAGTAGCTACAAAGTTTTCCAAGCCTCCTACTGAGTCTTCATTTCTGTGCATGAAGATATAAGAGGTTTGATTTTGTATATTTTTTCAAGTCCAGGGGGTTTCAGGCTTTATTTATGGTTATTGATACAAGAGGAGTGTTTTCAAATGAATTGTTATTATGCTAATGAAATCCATTGGGTGATAGGCTAACGGCTACAAATGAGCAGATTTCATCTCCAATTACTTGAACCGTGGACCACAACTTGGAAACCTCTGATGTCCCTCAGATGTGCTTTTTAGTCCATTCTTGCAAACAAATTGGACAAACATAAAAGCAATGCGATTAAAATGAAAAATAAATGCAAATAATAATAATAAATAAATAAATAAATGATTAAAACATACCGCTCAACTCAAAGCATAATGGCTACTTTGCTAACGTCGCATTCAGTCTAATGCACTGCTATTGGGCAAACACAAAAATCTTGTCGGCATGGGGTATGCGCATGTAATTGATCAAGAGAGGGAATGAGAGAGAGATCTCCCATTCACAAACGCTCTGAGTCACTCCATGCCAGCCTCATATTTACCAAACTCCTTTTCAGTGGGGCTGGTTGTTGTGTAAGCTCGAGGCAGTCAGCTGCATGCAAATGAAGCAGTGTGTCTTTGCACGCCTTTGTTAACGCCAGGTTTTGCAAGATATTTTAAGATCTGGAGCAGTGCTGAGAAGGTCTGCCGGTGCTGTCTGACTCTTAAAAACATATAGCATTTCCGCAGGTCATGATTTAAAGGTGGTTACATCTGTAACTCACAGATGCACACACACACACACACACACACACACACACACACACACACACACACACACACACACACACACACACACACACTCATGTTTGTTTTTGTGAAAAGTGGGGACATCCCATGGGGTAATGGTTTTTATACTGTACAAACTGTATATTCTATCGCCCTACCACCAACCCTACACCTAACCCTACCCCTTACAGGAAACTTTGTGCATTTTTTTTTTCTCAAAAAAAAACTTATTCTGTATAGTTTATAAGCATTTTGAAAAATGGGGACATGGGTTATGTCCTCATAAGTCACCCTCTCCTTGCAAAAACTGTGTCATACCCATGTCATTATACAAAGTTGTGTCCTGATATGTCACAAAAACACCCACACTGCTGTTACATTTGTGTGTGTGTGTATGTGTGTGTGTGTGAGGTGTGTTTATAAGAGGTTGATGGCTCACTAAAAGCACAAACCTTCACAATTCAAAACATAAAGCCATATATTTATGGTTGTTTTACCTGCATTCTGTTTCAGCACATCTTACATCTGCATTTATGAACAGCATCAAGCTTCATAAAGTTAGCAGGAGACCTCTGATGAATGATAGTGCCAAATGAGGAGACAAATAAGATACAGGTTACACATTAGAGATCAGCATACAATAGCAGAACATGTATGTGCTAAGAATTGCTAACCAGCATTTATACTGCAAGAAATGTCTTAAAGGTGAAGAGGCATCAAATGAAGTTTATTCCGCTTATACTACGGTTACCACACCTCAAGACATCGATCAGATTATATATTTAAAGGGATCGTCTGTCATGTTGTTGTTTTTTTTAGTCCTGTAATTTCTGTTATTACAGTTTTACTATGCAAAGTGATATAGAACTGTAATGCGGTCAAGAGAGATGTCTGGAACTATTTTCACTGTGCGTTTCCCAGAAAATAATTGCACACCTCAAAATGTTCGTCAACCAATCAGATTCAAGCATTCAACGGCCACTTAGTATAACTGCAAATAATGACCGTTTTCAAACAAGTTTCCCAAACATTCTATTTACCTGCTACTGGTCAAACAAACAAGTGAAAGGGGAATTTTAAAAAAATGAGGGTTACTGACTACTGCGTTTATTTTCTCTAATGTATTATCATTAATAGAAATATTCAAAAAAATTATATAGCCTATCACAAAAACAAAGTCATATGTATTCCCAGCACAGATGAACAAATGTTTTCCAAGAACAGTCACCTTCAACTGTGCAATTCAATAGTATGTCTCATTGATTCTCATATTAAACACATGGAAATATTGTGTACTCCTGATAAAATGAAACCAAGTCATCTTATACTGTTTCTCATTTGGGAGAAAAGACATTTGTGTTTCAAAGATTTTTTTGTTTCAAATAAATGCTCCATATTCATCAAAGAATCCTGAAAAAAAAAAAAATCATGGTTTCCACAAAAATATTAAGCAGCACTTTTTTCAACATTAATAAGAAGAAATGTTTCTTAAACATTTTATGATACTGAAGACCAGAGTAATGGCTCCCTATAAATTCAGCTTCGCCATTATAGAAATATAGTAAATTTTGAAATATATTAAAATAGAAAAGTTATCTCAAATTGTAATAATACTGATTTTTTTGATCCAATAAATGCAGCCTTGGTGAACAGTCTCTCAATAAATTATTAATAATCACTGATTAATACTGTGGCATTTCAAAAGAATCATCCACACATTGACTTGACTAAAACCCAAATCAGTTCCTTCTTTAGCAAGGAATGTTTTGTTTCGTTTTAGCTCAGCTTAATGTCTGTTTACTGATGCCATCCAATTCAGCAGTGAGTACATAAACAGGACTAATTAGTGTGTCAAAGTATGTGAACACATTCAGGTCCTGCCTTGAACAATGTCTATTTAGTGATTCTTAGCGGAACAATAAATAACGAAAGAAACAGAGCAAGGTTGCTCTCAGGAAGCTGCCTGCTACATATCTAGTTGTCTGAGCTTTTTAATATAGCGCAGATAATAACCACACTTTAGAAATCACACTCACATCCTGAAATATATATCTTATAGTTTCATTATTTATTAAACTGCACTTCATTGCTCAGTATATTCTGTAAAAAAAAAAAAAAAAAACACCTTGTGATGATTTTTATGCATTGTCAATGCAAATGATGAAAACTCCATTTTCATGTAGTCTTTATGTTAATGGCAGCTAATTAATGTTATTATTGTTGTAATTATTAGCATAAAAAGAGACAGTTGTCTTATGATTAATGTCAAACTTCACATTTACATTCTTATTAGCCATGACTGTTTCTGACTGAATTATCATCCATTAACAAGTGGATCCACACTGACAATAATATAAGCCACTAGTGGCTGACAGCATAAGCGTAAATATATAGTAAAAGTAGTACAATTGATGGCTAACATTTTTCAGCTTGACAGCTGTGACTCGAAGGAGTTTGGAAATTTTGGATCACCGCTCATTATATCATACAAACGAAATGAAATCTGCTCCTTGACAATTGGAGACCCTTTCACATTGTATTAGACACATACCTGTCATGAACAGCGGGGACAAAAACAGCTGTGGCAACAAGTGGAGACATGTCCCTAACATCCCCACCGCAAATTACTATGGTCAGAGACTTAAGTCACAATGTTACAATTGTGTTAGGAGAATTAATTCACAATGTTACATGAACGAACTCTAAATGTTAATGGGGGGGGGGGTAAATTGGGAGCTAGGAGAGTGAAAATCACAATAAAATAGGCTGCAAAAATCCAGCTTCATCAATGGAAGGAATGAATGTGGAGGATTTAGTTTTTAGATTTTAGAACACACCTATTCTAATATTCTGATTTGCTGCTCCAGAAACATTTCTTTTTATTATCAATGTTGAAAACAGTTGTGCTGCTTAATATTTCTGTGGAAATAGATTTTTTTTTTTTCGTCATGCTATGATGAATTAGAAAGATCACAAGTACAGCATTTGTTTGAAATAATAAAGAAAAATGAACATAAAAGTATTAACTGTCACCAGTTTAATGTATTGATAAATAAAACTAATATTTAAAAAAAAAAAAAAATCATATTTACACTATTGAATATTTACTTTTAATATGGCACCAAAATGCTTTTATACTGTAGACCTGTTAACATCAGTGCCACTAGAACATTTCATCCCTGATGTCAATGTCAATGACATTCTAGTATTCTTCAATGGATTCACTTGTATAATCAATTACACATTTTGACTCATTCGTTAAGCAACTGCCTAGTGGAATAAAACACTGTGTTTTCAACTCGGCTCTTCTACTAAAAGATAAAGTCGTCATAAAGGGCATAAATGGAAAGGGCAAATGGGCTTGTAGGCTTTTTTCCTATTTGTTTTCCATTTGTAAGTCCTTCTACCAGCAGAGATAAGGCACTCTGCACCTTTGAGATGAAAACACAGGAGTCACAAAAAAGGGCCAGACTAGTGAATAAATACTCACAATGTTGTTGTTCCTGTCAGAACTTCAACAGTAACTCTCTAATGATCACCAGGAGACCAGTGTACAGAGTCAAGTGGCAACAGTGTGCAGCATAATGATGCTAACTCTATGAATATTAATGATTTTCACAGAATTTTGTTTATTTATCTATTTATGATCAATACTCATTAAATGAGCCAAGGTTACATTGGTATGTTTCTTTTTCTCTCCCTTTACAGTGTTCTGACAGAGCACGACAGACTGCATCCCCTGGAGAGGGCAGATCGATTGCCAGGTCTTTATTGACAAAATGCAAGGTTCTCCCTTCCCACATCCAGCCCTGCGGTGGCTGCGCACAAACGGTAATAGAACCAGATGGGGGAACATATAAATGCCCCATGCTGCTCACCTGGGGGCGAATTTATGCTCTCAAAAAGATTTTTTTTTTTTTTTTCCAATTCCTCTGCGAATAGTTTGGAGATATTAATGGGGTAATTTGTGCTGTGCATCTCCTGGGGAGCTTCATGGGAGAACTCCAGAAGGATTCATTCCTCACTTTTGGAGGATCTTATGCAGCTGGACTAAAACTGGACTCATTAAATGTTGAAATTACAGCCACTAGGCTCGAGAAAAGTGGGATCCCCACATGTCTGGTGCTGATCGCTAGTGGTGCAGGGTCACATCCAGCCCACAATCGCAGCGTGAGAAACCACATCAATCAGAGCAGTGTCGCGTCCTCTCATTTAGAGGTTGATGAATGCTACCCAGGAACTGAAAGATGAAAACTTTGAGCTATCTGGGAACATTTTGGATGGCACGATTGACAGGGTAAATGTGGCAGAGTCATATCACATGCTGCTCTCAGCAGAGGGTCCAGGGACATGTTCACCACCACCAATTAAATGCAGCCTGCAATCACCTTGGATGGGCACAGGGCAGTGGTCTGTACAAGCATGCTGTGCTCAGACAAATAATATTTAGCTTCAGTCTAAGAGAGCATGAGACAAAGGAGAACGGATGTAAGCAATATACAAGCACACTGATGTAAATATTTAAGTGTGTTTGCATGCACTTAAAAAGATCGATTTTGATGATTTGGCCCTGCCAATGCTGTTTTTTAACTGAATGAGCTACACTGAAGAAAAAAGAAAAAAAAGAAAAATAAATGTTGTAGAAACCACTTTCAGTTACTCACTGAATTAAACATGAAATCTTAAAGTAGAAAAACTGAAATGCACTGTGATTTGAATGAACTGTATTTTCAGTAACAATTTAGTTTTAGGGACCAGTGCTCACTATTAAGTAGTTGATTATTAGCATGCATGTAACTAGCATATTAGCGTATTTTGCATGACCATATTTTAGATCCCTTAATCCGACCCCATACCTAAATTTAACAACTACCCTTCTTACTATTAACAAGCAGCAAATTATGAGTTTATTGAGGCAAAAGCCATAGTCATATTTAGTTAATAGTAAGAATAGGTCCCCAAAACTGTGGCCATATTTTCTTGTAAAAGCTCAAATAATCTTTTTTTTTTTACTGTAGTAAGTCATAAAATGATATTTTATTCACCATTCATTTACTCACATGTCGTTTCAAACCTGTTTTTTTTTTTTCTTTTTTTTTGCAGAAACACAAAAGAAGATAATTTGATCACCATTCATTTACTCACATGTCGGTAAATGGAATGTTGGTCACCAAATAATTTAGGTTACCACTGACTTATAAAAACACATAGACATATCTCAAATGATCTTCTTCGAACAACATGAAGGGGAATAAATGATGACAATAAATGATTTTTATTTTGGGGTAAGTACTTTAAAAAGTACTTTAAATATAGATTTTTATTCCATTTTCATAACACTAAGAAAAAATGAAGCTATTCCAGGGCATGATACTCTCATGATAGTCACACAGCCTTGCAGTTTTTAATAGCAGTGTGGCATAACACTGGAGAGATTTTGCATTTGCACAAAGCCTTTCATTCATGCTCATATCTACAGCATGTCTTCATATTCTCTGTGAAGTCCGAGACTCAGATCTGGGCTGCTGGGAATTACCATGTTGGGCTTTTAATCAAGCAATAGCTATACAACACCAGGGAGGGAGTCTTTGTTTGCCATGCAGGGCTGAGGTAAAACAGGATCAACTTAGAA
Source organism: Cyprinus carpio (assembly GCF_018340385.1). Lineage (NCBI taxonomy): Eukaryota > Metazoa > Chordata > Actinopteri > Cypriniformes > Cyprinidae > Cyprinus > Cyprinus carpio. Next base: position 21,616,039 of record NC_056584.1, on the reverse strand, counting down.
AAGAAAGTTAACACCAGAGGGTGCCAAAGCTTTTTGTGTTCCAACATATCAAATCACTATCCTCCCCTCCACTCCCCCCTTTGTTCTTTATTGCATTTTATATATGTAAAAAGGGGGTTAATTCCCAACTATCGCCATTTTCATAGTAATATAATGTATGTGATTTCTATCTCTGCCACCTCAGGGAAATAAACCCAGGAAGCTGCTAAGAAGCTTGGCCAAATTCAACTGTCAAAACAGAACTGTTCAAAGGCTTTTTTGGCTGAATTTAAAGCAGCAGGTAGTCTGTGTGAGGCCAACTCTCTGGGTGATAGGTTTTTTTTTTTTTTTTTAGCTCATGAGGGTCCACAGATATTGCAGCAGACATTTCCACCACAGTCATCGTCGGCACTGCAACCTAGGGCTTTGCCACTGGAAATATGTCTCAACACTTGAATGACCTGCCAAATCGGCAATAATAAACTCTATTAGTAATCACCTCAAATGTTCTAGCTGTGGTGTTTGTGCATTCCTCCAGCTGCCAAAATCATTTGGGGGTTTGGAGGTGTGGTTGAAATGCTGACAGCAGGAAAAAGAATGGAGGTGTGGAGGTGGAGAGTTCCAGATAAGGAAAGTCAACTTGCTGCATTCAGAGTTGAAATGTACTGCATTTTCTAGGCCAACATGGGATATTTACTATGACAGACTATATACTAATGCCAATTCTTTGGGTCTGATGGTCCACTGGGAATTAATGCAATTAATTAAAACTTAACTATACAAATATATTTATAACATAACATTAATATATAGGATTCATTAATTTTAAATTTATAACACATGCTTTTACTACTTTAAGTCCATATTGTACATTTTATGTACAAATGTGTAAAAGCTAGTTCACACAAAGAACGATAACTATAAAGATAACTATGACAATAATTATGTAAGCATCCATGTCAGTGGATGATAATGTTCTGTTTATCATAAACGCACTGCAGTTTTGTCATGTGGCACTTTAAATGCTTGATCTGATTGGTGGTCAATGTTTTTATCTTTCATCAGCTGGAAAAAAAAAAAATTCTGAAAATGATGCCAACAATGTAATTTCTCTGCATTGTTGTCATTTCCGTTATAGTGTGGATGTCTCTATTCTTATAGAATTAGAATGATTATTATAACTTTATAGTTTTAGTTATCATCCTTTGTGTGACAGGCCTTCAAAGTAGCTGGATTTCACAGGAACATATACTGCAGCAATTCATGGAAAGAACTGTGTGTGTGTGTGTGTGTGTGTGTGTGTGTGTGTGGTAGAGAAGATTGTTGCTATTGCTTTCCACAACTGATGTCAACCACAATGACCACTCAGCAAAACATAAAATATAACAAATTCTGGTGCCCAATTGCCTCTCATTATAGAACCCATTAACGAAATTAAAACTTCGGCTCAACAACTGGAGATGTTTCATCTGTATGAGATACTATGCTGTACATTCTTGCCACAAGCTATTTCATAATGTGGTGGGGACAAAATCATTCAAAATGTCCCCACCATATACGATATGTATTTTTTCCCCACAAACAATGATTAACAGGGATGCACCGGCCTGTCACCACATCTCACAGTGAGTGTTGCAAGCCAATATGTTTGCAAGCTAAACTTAATAAAAGTTCTGGCTGATCTATGGCTTGCCACAGGAGGTCGAGGATAAATTCTGTCGTGCATGTCGAAGACATTTTGGGATATCTGCTAGAGACGCTGCCAGGAATGGCTCCCAACACGGCAGGCGGCCACTAGGAGTGACAGATGTCTGATATGCTGGCATGGATTTGCCAAACCATGATTTGAGCCTCCTCCCTGGCTGAAGAGTCCCATTACCACGGAAGATTGAATGCTCCCACAACCATATGCAGCTTATGATGCTCCTCGCAAGTAACTCAAGCACATTAACCTGAAGAGAATCTCTTAACAACTCGGTGTGCAATTACAGCAGACAGATCTCATGTTGCTGATTGTCAAAATTAACCAAAAAAAAAAAATTCCAATACAAATGCACACTTGTTTGTCTATAGGCTCACTGTATATATTATCAATATATACTGTATATATATATATATATATATATATATATATATATATATATATATATATATATACAGACATACAGATAGATAGATAGATTTAAGCATTTAATCTTAGATATATGATTGAGTTCAATTTTTTTTAAAAAGTGACCAATCAAAAAAGGCTATTTAAATCAATCAATAAATGTTATTTTTTTTATTTGTTTATTCTCAATACACATTGTTTCAAAGCAGCTTTACAGAAAATAATGAATGATGTTTATAATAATACATTTTAGCTTTACAGTATAAGAGCTGGGCGATAACACAGTTTACATTTTCTAATGATACAAGCAATTAGTTGAGATATGCTATATAGCAGTGTTTCTCAACTGGTGGGTCGCTACCCGAAAGTGGGTCACAAGACCATTTTGAGTGGTACGTTGCACCTTCTGCTACACCTACGTCATACGCTCGAATGCCTTGTCATGAAGGTGCCTGCTTGAGTGACTGGAAGCTAGAGTTTACAGTTTATACATTTTTAAACATCAATATTTTTCTTACACTAATGCATCATTTCACTTCAGAAGGCCTTTATTAACACCCCGGAGCTGTGTGGAGTAGTTTTATGATGGATGGATGAACTTTTTTCGGCTTCAAAAACAGGGGCACAATTCACTGCCATTATACAGCTTGAAAGAGCCAGGACAATTTTTAATTTAACTCCGTTTGGATTCGTCTGAAATAGGAATGTCAGATACACCTAGCATGCCCTGAGTGTGAGTAAATCATGGACTAATTTAAATTTTTGGGTGAACTATCCCTTTAATGTCAGTCTCATTATTCTATCGTTATTTTTGAAACTCGTTATAAAATAAAATAAATAAATAAATTCACCTTTAACTGTTGTTTCCATTACCCAAAAATGGCATGTTATTTTCGCTTTGTGTTATTTTGTATACTGTATGTTTAAATGACTGTGGTGGCTCATACCAACTTAACTGTATTAACAAAAACTAGTTGCTATTTGCTATTTAAAAACTACTGCTATTTAATAGCCTTACTTTATAGGCTGTTTATTGATATGTGTATATCCAACTTTATATAAAGAGCTAGGCAATAAAATAGTTATATTTAGTTGTTGAAATTTGCTATATAGTATATATTGCTTTATGTGAGTGTATACAAATAAAGTTGGATATAATATATATCCAACTTTTTATATAGAGCTGTATGATTCTGATGTAAACAATCACACAGCCAAAATTTGCTATAGTGGAATGCTATAACTGCCTAAAAAAACAACTTTAAAATAACCTAAAATAACTTTTCCTCCCTTTTTTTAAATTAATACTTGTCTTGTCTGCGTCTGAGGAAACATTACTGGATTATTAATTGGATAAGTGGAAAGCCCTGATGGTTGTGGAAATAATGCTGGGAGAGTATGATTAATTTATTTCCCTGGCAAAGTCAAAAATAAATGATAAAACCTCTCTTCTAATGCAGAGTGAAAAGGTTTATCCTTTCACATAATGTTCTATCTAGCATTGCCCACAGTGACAAGCAGTTGAATTGAATTAGGAAGATGTTGCTTGGGGCTCTGCAACAGCTGTGGCTGTTTGATATGGGGTTTAAGGTGAGATCGAAGCTGGCTGGACCTGAAAGACCAGTAAAGACACATTCAATATTAAATACCAGGCTCCAAGCAACCGCTCAAAAACCGATTGCAGCAAATTAATGTGGCATTACCAAATAGCCAAAGATTTTACTAATTAGCAATGTTTACTTTGTTTAGACTATTTGCATGTTGCTATTGTTATGTTCTTGTAGTTGCAGAAATGATTTAGAGGACATTTGAAGGTGGATAGCTCACAGAATGAGCATGAAAATAATTGTATTTGCATTCTCTAAACAGTGCATCTATAGCTTCACTTTACTGTATTTCTCTATTTAAACTACATCAGATGACTTATTGTCATCAACAGCATCAAAAGGGACACTTCTGTTCAATTGGGGGCACATCTTGAGGGTACTAGAATACAGTGGCAACAAGTCTAACATCAAAGACAGCTAAATTTACTTTTGGCTGCCAGTCTGAGGAGAACATGCTTGCCAGGTCTCCCCAGAGTACATGGCAGGGCCAATGTTTTCGATATCCCCTGCTCAAGATTGGTTTCAAAGTGCTGAGAAAATAGATATGGTCCCATGGAGGCCAGCATGCTACACAAGTGCAGTCGTCAGATTAACTGGAGGGGATGAGGTCAGTGTTTTTGTGCACTGAACCAGTTTCTTATAGGCCATGTCATTGGTGCTAAACTGTTACGCTCACAATATAACCACTGCAGAAAGTGTCAAATCTGTCTTTTTGTGTTAGAGTTGACTGAATGGGTGAGATTCAAGCTTAAAATATGATTTACATCACATTTATATTTTAACTATGTTACTAAATGTTATTTGTTTTACAACACTAAAATGTGTGTTTGCTTTAACCCTTTAGGTTAAAGATCTGGGTATGATCGCTAATTGGATACAGCTGCCTTTATTAATAAAATATTATAATAAATGTAATAGAAATTTTGTATGCACATTCCAGACTGTCGACACTTTGTAGGCATGCTCATAATCCTAATGAAAAGAAAAAAAGGAGAACAAAAAAGAAATAGCTGCCTTGGCAACTAAGTGAAATAAAGTTGAAGTTGAAGTACTAAAATTATAAAAACTGAAATAAAGAAAAATACAAATATTGACAAATAAAAAATGACAAAATGCATACAATTACTAAAACTTAAATTCAAATTAAAACTTTAACGTTTAATAACTTTACCATTGAAAACTCCCATGCCATTTGTGCTATATTACAAATTTTCAAAAGCCATTTTATCCTAAATTTAAGTCCATAGACCTTGTTCGGGTTCAAAAATGGCCAGTCAATATTGATGTAACCAAAGCTTCAAAGTCCATCAGTGGCATTTAATTACACATTTATAGTCCATTTTGGACTGGTCACTATGAACGTTTGGCAAGAGCTGTGCAACAATTCTTTAAAAATGTCCACTTCTGTGCTTGTGCTTGGACTGACATAAACTCTTGTTTTTGGGTGAACTGTCTCTTTAAAAATTCTCAAAGGATTTATTCCTCCATCATAAGCTCTGTGTCTGACACTGATGAAATGTGCACCCTTAAGAGTAACCATTAGCAATGAATCTCACAGCTGCACGCTTGCAGTTTGCGCAGTATTGATTATACTATATACATCATGTCAAATAGAGTCAATTTAATCAAAACATAAATGAGAACACTATGGGAATAGATAACGCATAGAAAACACATGGGAATAAGTTGACCTTTGCTGTGAGAATGGAAAATAAAAAGTGCACAGTACAAAGAAAAATGAAATTTAATAACTAGACCTCCTTACACTGTTCCTTAGTTAGAAATGAGATACGGTTTCCCTCACAGAAGCTCATACAGTAGATGGTAGTAGATTTAAAAGGCATCTTCTCAAACTTAGTCAGATTTCTAGGTTTCCTAAGAGCACTTCCTGAATACAGTATGTGTATGATGCTGAAATATAGATGACAATGAATACATTTGTCCATCCACAAGCATCTGATCAGTTTAGAGGAGGGCAGAACATTCAAATCCTTAGGGTCTCTGCGTCTCTTTCCTTTTCATCAATTCTACCACGCTGTTTGATTGCAGTTGATGGGATGTCTGAACATCTCAGACACAAAAAGGAATAGGAAATCAGTTTGGCTAATCAGTCATAAAATTGAGAGCTGCCCAGGGAGAAGAAATGGAGCCAGAGTGCATGCAAAAAGGCATAAGTTAAGAGAAAATTAAAACTGACATTGCCATGGGAACCACAGTGTGTGTCTGCATGAGAATGTATCACCACAGTGCTGGAATAGATCAGCAGATGTTTCCAGCCAAAACCCAAATTATCTAAGATGAAAGAAGTACAGGATCATATTTTATATAGTCCAAATAATGGGGGTTTCATGACACTCTCTCACAACTTGTTTTATGCATATACTGTAAAGATGCCTTATGCTATTAAAAATTCGAGTCCTTAGTCAATAGTACATTTTTTAACTATTTGTAGTAAGTATGATTTAAAAAAAAAAAAAATAATTAATACTTTTTGCAGGATTCATTAAAATCTCAAATGTTTGTTTTTTTTATATCAATGCAAAATATACTTTATTGCCTATTATCTGCCAGCTCTAATCTGCTAAATGCAACTACTGTATGTAGCATCATGATTTACTGTAAAGCTGCTTTGAAACCATGTGTAGTGTGCAAAGCACTATGCAAATACTATTGACTTGATTTGTATTCAAAACTTAATAAGGCGAGTGACCTTGGTTTAGCCAATCATCTCTGATAATCTGATTATAGACAGCAAGGCACCCTCAAAACATCTGATTCATGTATGCTAAACAAAAATGCCAAAACACAACTAACATACACACAGATCCTCCAATTGCAGTTTTATTCTTCAACCACAGATGGCAACAGAGAGCCCAGAACTGCACAGTGTACCTTGAATCACTAACTAAAAATGGTACATGATAACATACCAAATGTTTCCTTGGTCAAATTTTATTTTAAGTTCCATTTCTCATTATAAACAGACCATTAACTACAACGTTTCCCTCAATAATCTCCTAATTTGCTGCTTATTAGTAGTTAAAGAAGTAAAGAAGTATCCATACCTAAGGTATGTTGATTGAGTACATCCAAGTAAAATGAGCTTAATATTTACTTTTCTATCAAAATAACTGGAGTTATTGCCCTGCGATATCTCACCTCCAACCTACAGTATAAGTCTAATCATAACCATTGGTACAACATAACAAGAACTCTTCCAAATCCAAACATAACAGAACATTAACGACTAACAAGTCTTCATCACACTCAAAAACATCGCAAAAACCTAGAATAGCACTTTATTTAAACATTAATTCTTCCCATCCAGTAAGATACAACGCATGCTGGGAATATGTAGACTTTTGTTGTAAAAAAAATGGTGTCCTTTAATTTAAAGGACATGCTTATGCAGGTTTTACTGCAAGTTTGAAAAGCAAAAGCTTGGTCTGACACCCCACACAGTTTATCTGACTGTCTCACAGCACAGCCATCAGCACCCTACCCCTCCCTCCCCCCTATTGTTTCTCAGCCTGTACTCAAGATCTGTGAAGACGATGTATGCAAAGTCTTCAGGAAGCAGAAGTAAAGGAAAGCCAAAGGCCCAGACAGTGTCTCTCCAGCCTGCCTCAAAGCCTGTGCTGTCTAGCTATCATCCATCTTCACATTGATCTTCAACAGATCCCTGGAGCTGTGTGAAGTCCCTTCCTGCTTCAAACGCTGCACCATCATCCCTGTACCCAAGAAACCAAACATCACAGGACTTAATGACTACAGACCCATTGCTTTAACATCTGTGGTCATGAAGTCATTCGAGAGACTGGTGCTGGGCTACTTGAAGGACCTTACTGGACCCTTGCTGGACCCCCTGCAGTTTGCTTACAGAGCAAACAGGTCTGTGGATGATGCAATCAATATGGGATTGCACTACATCCTCCAACATCTGGACAAACCAGGGACTTATGCAAGGATCTTGTTTGTGGAATATAACCATCATCCCGGACACTCTACAGAATAAACTCACACAGCTCTCTGTACCCACCTCCATCTGTCAGTGGATCACCAGCTTCCTGACAGACAGGCAGCAGCTAGTGAGGCTGGGAAAACTCAAATCCAACACCTGCACCATCAGCACTGGAGCTCCTCAGGGGTGCGTTCTCCCCACACTGCTCTTCTCCCTCTACACAAGTGACTGCACCTCTAAAGACCCCTCTGTCAAGCTCCTGAAGTTTGCAGACAACACCACAGTCATTGGCTTCATCCAGGATGGCGACAAGTCTGCTTACAGACAGGAGGTTAAAGAGCTGGCTGTCTGGTGCAGTCACAACAACCTGGAGCTGAACACACTTAAAACTGTGGAGATGATCATGGACTTCAGGAGAAACCCCTCTGCTCTCCCCATACTCACCATAATGAACAGCACTGTGGCTGCAGTGGAGTCATTCAGGTTCCTGGGCACAACCATCTCTCAGGACCTGAAGTGGGACATTCACATTGACTACATTGTGAAAAAGGCCCAGCAGAGGTTGTACTTCCTTCGTCAGTTGGAAAAGTTCAACCTGCCACAGGCACAGATGACACAGTTTTACTCGGCTATTATTGAGTCGATTCTGTGCTCTTCTATAACTGTCTGGTTTGGGTCAGCCAGCAAATCAGATTTAAGAAGATTGCAACAGACTGTTAGGGCAGCAGACAGGATCATTGGTGTGCACCTGCCCAGTCTTCAGGACTTGTACAACTCCAGAGTGAAGAAACGGGCAGGTAACATCATCAAAGACCCCTCTCACCCCGGACACAATCTGTTTGCACTTTTCCCCTACAGATCTCTGCGCACTAGAACATCTAGGCATAAACACATTTTTCCCCCATGCCATCTCCAGCTTAAACAGCTAACATATGAATCATTACCTCTGTTCTGTAATTCATTTCTGTAAATCATTCTACATCTTAAATGATTGCCTTTCTCAAGTATTATGTAAATACATATGCATATCTCTTTATTTATACAGTTCTATATAGAGTAAAATTGCACAAATCTGTAAATAAATCAATCTACTGTTCCAGATTCATACACATTATTTATTGCTAAGTCTTACTAATTTTATTTTATTGTAATTCTGTTCTCATGTCAGATGTATATGTATGCATGGAAGTACGTATGTACCAGGAGCACCTAAAAAAAAACAAATTCCTTGTGTGTTTGTGCACACCTGTCGAATAAAGCTAATTCTGATTCTGATTCTGATGTGCCACATCTTGGAAAGGTTCACAAGATCATTGATTAGGTTGCAAAGGGTATTAAACAACAGCTGTATGTACAACAAAGGCAAGCACATGCTAGTCAGTTGATTCATCCATCATCATTTTCCTAATGGATTTAGGCAGTCACCCATATTTCCACTGACAACACTGTGAATTCATTACTCATGCTGGCACTTCCATCATCCAACCAGCCACACTTCCACCCTCCATCAACAATGTGTGAACACCCACCATAAGCAATGGCTGCTTTTCTTATATTGACCAGCTGATTGCATATTAATGTGTTGAGGACCATATTATTAAAATGTATTGAACATTGCTATTGAATATATTTTATTACCCGCTGACAATCTGTCAAAAAAAGATGTGAGCATGGCTTGCATTTCTAAAAACCAAACCCATTCGTCTTGCCTGTTTCAGAAAACAGTAATTTTCCTCCTCTTTATTTTATTCTGCATGTTGATGGTAAACATTCTCAGATAATTTCTGTATTCATTTTTCAGGACACTCTTAGCTTTGAGCTGTTTGGCTGGTGATAAATTTTAAAAACCTGCCAATTAGCTAGACAGTGGTGAACAGCTTTCTTTGTTGCTCCTTGGCATTCATCAAAGCTGCAGTTAACAGCTTCTTCCCCAAATCGTTCTTCTCAGACGTCCTCACAGAAACGGTATCCTCCAGTTGTTCTTTCTTACTAAGGGTGGAATATAACATTACCTTATTGCCAAAATTGTTTGAATATTGAAATTATGTCTGCCAAAACACATTTAGTATGATTAATTCTGAAATAAATAAATAAACACGGAATTTAATACATTTGGGGGAGGGGGGGTGTAAAATGGTAACCCTAAAGGTACAGTCTTTATTTAAAGTAATTAAATAAAGGGTTTAAATGGATTTAGGGAAATGAAGAAAAAGAAAGAAAGAAAATAGTAAAAGAACAAGAATAAGAAATTAGTAATCAATTTGAACTGAATGCAAATAACTTTTTTTCCTTCTTTTTTTAAATGTGCCCTTTCAATCTTATTTGTATGCCTAATATTCTGAAAATACAAAACAGAAAAATGCTTGTCTGGTCACTCTCAGAAAAAAAAAGGTTCAAAATCTGTCACTGGGGTGGTAGCCTACCTTTTCAAAAGATACAAATATGTACCATTTAGGTACTAATTTGTACATTTTAGGTACTAATATGTGTCTTTAAGGTTCTACTATTCACCCTTTATGGATAAATATGATACAGCGGTGGACCTTTTGAAAGGATACTGCCCTAGTGACAGCTTTTTTTTTCTGAGAGTGTACAGTATTCAATTATGAATGAAGTGTGTAGTCAATCACATAAATGACAGCCTATATTCAACATCACTGAATATTACAGTTGGTCGTTTAACAGTTCTATCTTAAAACAATTGTCAACGTTTACTGTAAACGATTACAATGACGTACATGCTACTTACATCTTACCTTGCACTGAAGGAACAAATATCCTTCTATTTCATCACTTTCTGGCTCCAGTGGACAACATAGTAACTCTGCTTGAAGAAACCAACAAATTATACAAACTAATGGACCAAGAACAGGCCACAGGCAGTAAATTGCACAACAAACATATATAGTCTATAATGCAATGTTCCAGTCTCTGATTCTGAAAATAAATCCTGTTATTCTAAGGTATAATAACTAATAATTTCCATTGGTTAGGGGCATGATCATTCATCTGTAAAATTATATAAACAGCTACAACATTGTGTTAAACATATTTTGCAACATGCTCAATTTGTTTCCTTCTTTGTAGGAGGTCAGATAATTGTTAGCAAACACACAGTCCTTTCACACTATAGGCATATCAAAATATAATGAATTTCACTGTGAGACTATATCAGTGTTTTATATTTATATTTCAGTTATTACTTACGGTTTTGTGGGCAATGAATTAAACATGAGGTTGTTGGTTAAATGGTGTGTAAAGAATGCAGTAATTTTACAGAAAGAGATCAAAAAAAAAAGAAAAAAGAAAAAAAAAGCGATGCGTAATTGACAAAGGCTTTGAGCCCAGACACATCAACACAACAATGATTCCTAACAAAATATGATGCATTTTTTTTTCAGTTGTTTTAGGCAGACATCATCTTTCTGAAATTCAGTGCATGAATGATACTGGAAGTGAGAAAGGATGTTACCACAACAACATCAAATAGCTACATTAAATTGATGACATTTTGCCCGTAACACAGTGCTTGTTTGTAATGTGCTAACTGTCACTTATGTTGAAAGTAACAAGTTTCCACTGTATGGCGTAAGATGTGCTTTTCATGACCCTCTATGACTTCCTGTTTAGGTATTGCTACTACATGGTGCTGCTTAAGAATACATTTTACTGCCAAAGTCTTAGATGAAACCTTTCTACAATCCAGGACAAGTGTAGGAATAGTTTTGGAAATAGAGTATGTTTTTATGCATCATCCTGTGTAGGCTAATCAGTGTGTGCACACCCACATGTGCTATGTAGATGCCTCTTTAACACTCCTGTAGGAATCTACTGTAGAACAGGACCTTTGCTTAAAGAGAAATTCTCTGAATTATCTACTGTTTTGAATACCTGGTACAGGACTGCATGTATCAGTGATGAACAAATAGTAGTCAGTTGCCCAGAATTGCAAAATAAACCCTGTGTGTTAAAGGAGAAACCATAACACTCAATATGGCAGCTACAGTCCCGCCTTACACTTAAAAGAGCCAGTCGCCTCTATGATAGATGAATAGAAGTCCCGCCTTACAGTTAAATTGGCCAATCACCTCTTTCATTGAGGAATCGTCTGTTAGCTCACAATTAACCCAGTTAAGTATGAACAATTATCTCAAAAATATGGTTATTCTGGGGGATTTGAACTAAAAAAAAATGACCATTTATGATGCCATTGTTATCAGATTTAATTTCTGATTTGAAATATGTTATTAAAACGTAGCATTGACTGACAGTTTCAAAGCTTTTATGTTTATCCCATTCATATCGGAGAAGTAGAAGGAGCTATATTTGCAAGATAGCCACAGAGTGAACTGACTTCTTAAAGGGGCATGATTCATAATTACTATTTTAGCTTTAGTGTGAAAGACTAGCATACCATTTTATATATTATAAAATAAAATAAATGTCTAATAGACCAGTCAACTCTTTTCAAAATACTGTTTTATTTATGATAATTTATCATTTGTAATGCACAGCAACAAGATTAATGTTACAAAGAAAAAACAGGAGGGAGGTTTGAGTTGTGTTCAAAGGTGAGTTGTGTTCTTGGTTATCCGGCAGCAGCTGCACATTCACTGAAATATTCAGGTCTCTCGAGTCTTTTTAAAGTTTTGCGTAAAATTTTTCCATTAAAGGCATGCATGTGCCTGCAAGTCACTGATAAGAGACCCCTGACTTGATACATATCTGAGGAGCGTTTCAGGTGTGGGGATCAATAAGCTCTGATGCAGGACCAGCACAGACCCTTCATGCCCACCCACATTATTACTGAGGGGTTTTACAATGAGCTCACTGACAAATTGGGTCTGCGTGACCCAGTGAGTGACAAGGCAGGTTAAAGGAACAGACAAGTGCTAATCTAAAATCAAAATGCTGCCATTCCTTTGTGAGACAATCTACTACATACCTACTGAAATCAATACTATAGTGCTTGATATACTATGAAGCACGACCACACTCATTGGAAAAACATGTGGCAACATTTTTGCAAAATGATATTACCTTGCATCTTGCACGTTTCGCGGCACATTCAAATGTCTAGTGAGTGTCTCTAAAAGCACATTTAATTTTATCTAAAACAGATAAACGTGAATCTGGCAATGTTATATTATTGTTGTATGTTTTGCAGCACGTGACATTTAAAGTGAAATGTCCAGTGAGTGGCGTTAAAAGCATGAAAGTGAAATTTTTATTTTTTTGTGTTATTGGCTTTTTTTATGGGGTGCAGTCTAACGTGTTAATGCTTTGTTGTTGTTTTTTAAAAAAAAAAAAAAAAAAAAAAAAAAAAAAAAACATTATCTAACGTGTTAATGCTTTTTTATTCCACACCGCTCTGTCCCTTCTCCTATTAACGCTGATCATTTCCTGCTTTTATGAAGCCCCTCCCTCAGAAATACGCGATGGACTCTGATTGGTTAGCTAGTCCAGTATGTTGTGATTGGCTAAACCGCCTCTAGTGCACATCTAAGTGTCCCGCCCCTCACCTCAGAAGCATGTGCTCCGGTTGTATTGTAAACAATGGCGTTGTCTATATTGCTTATCAATTTGAGCCTGATTGAGACGCAGAGGAATTTAGTGAAGAGGATCGCGCAGAACCTGTGCAAGCACAGCTCTTGACGGTATGCTTTTTGTTTGTTGTTGTCTCATACTTTTAGATATGCTGTTATTTGTAAATGCCACTGCTTCTGGTAGCTTTTAATATATGGTTTTATCCTGATTAAAGCTTTAATACAGTACGGCAACCGCACATGCATCCATGTATAAAGCTTCTCATAGCTATGTGAAATTAAGTGTGCAAGCACGGCTCTTGACGGTATGCTTTTTGTTTGTTGTTGTCTCATACTTTTAGATATGCTGTTATTTGTAAATCCCACTATTTCTGGTAGCTTTTAATATACGGTTTTATCCTGATTAAAGCTTTAATACAGTACGGCAACCGCACGTGCATCCATGTATAAAGCTTCTCATGGCTATGTGAAATTAAGTGTATAAGTGAAACAGTTCACTGTTTTTTTAGCTGAACTGGTGATCTGAATGAGAGACTGAGAGAGAGAAAGAGTGAGAGAGAGAGAGAGAGAGAGAGAGAGAGAGAGAGAGAGAGAGAGAGAGAGAGGGAGACAGAGAGAGAGAGAGATGCAGAGCAGGGGGACACAAGGATTAAGAACCGCTGCTGATATCACAAACCCAGGAAATAGCTCATTGTAGTCCCTAGGAGCTGTTTTTGTAGGCATTAAAGGGGTCATATGATGATGCTAAAAAGAACATTATTTTGTTCCACATTCCACATATTTTGTTCCATTCTTTTCCACATACTGTATATTATTGTTTCTTCTCTATGCCCTGCCTTTCTGAAACGCATCGATTTTTACAAAGCTCATCGGTCTGAAAAGCGAGGTTGCACTGACTGGCCAGCTATCCAGTCCATTGTGATTGGCCGAATACCTCTAGCGTGTGACGGAAATTTTACACCCCTTACCATACTGTCATGCTGGTGTAACGAGACAAAAACATTAAAACCTATAAACGAGGCATTTGTTGCATCAGTGGGGACATAATTACTGATTATAATGACTTATACTGTCTTTTTACGCAATGCGTTGAATCTTGCAGCGTAACATAAAACCATGTCTGGATTTGTGATCGGAGAATTGACAAACAAGAAGCACTACTCTACACTGCTCAAAACTCATGTTTGAATCATCGCTGGTAAATTCTTTAAATATGAAAACATACATACAGACTGTGAGTCAGAATAGCCGGCATTGTAGTCTACTCTCCCAGGATCAGGAAACAGTCCTCCATAAAATGTGCTGCACCCATCTGAATATTTGGGTTGAACTGTTCTGGAACAGTGTTGCAAATACATCTTAACCACTGATTTCTAGTCATGTCCTCTTTTGGAAGGCCAAACAAAGTATTTACACTACCGCAAAGAAACACACAGCGTCTTCATGAGGTCATGGTTAGAATGCTTGGTTGAGTGCACTGAGCACTGCTTTGTGTACAGCCGTTACCAGGGAAAACTCTATCTCTATCACACCAACAACGCCTCCTACTGGCAGAGAATTAATTTGCATATATATGCTGCCACTGGACTATGGTAACATAAATAAATTCAACTGTATAACAGTTTCACTGCAATTCATGTTATAATGTTAGAATTAAAAACAATAAACATAATACATATTACCGTTGCACTTACATAGTAAATGCAGTTATTTTAAGCAGTTGTTGACATCCTATCTAAAACGTGATTTAGACAAAAAAAAGCAAAACAAACAACAAAAACAATAACTTTACCACTCTAATATGTCTTGCAATATCCGTGCGTGCAAAGGTTCTACACGATCCTCTTGTTAAATATCCTTGGGGTCTGAATCTGGCTCAAATTGATATGGCAATATTGACGCATCCAGAACTTGCTGCTTTGGCAAGGGGCGGGGCAGTACTGTAACACCGTCTAAGCTGTTCGCCAATCACAACGCACTGGGATAGCTAACCAATAACAACATGTTTTGTTTTTTGGAACGAGGGCCTTTATCAAACCCTGAACTAATCAAGCCATTTGTGCCAGGCTGGGGAGAAAGGTATTGTAATACTGTAAATTATGTGAAAAATAATGCATTTTTTGAATCACCAAGCATGAAAGCATGTTCTAGTATACCCCCAAAACAAAATCAAGACTTTGTAAAAGAGCATAATAGGACCCCTTTAATACACACAGCCGTAGTTCGCTGACAAGCTAAAAAAGTAAATGGCTTTCCCCAACTGCACATGATCGGTGACCTATGTAGATTCTCAAATAGGCCAGGCCACACAGTTTCGATTACGCTGTTCTGAAACCCTTGGAAAAAAGTGCATCCCATTCAGTCAGCGACGTGGGCAATGAACAAAACTCTGGTGTTTCAGCGATGACTCATCTGAATTGGCCACTGCATTCATACGCTCAACAGAATCATGTGTTATTGGTTATGAATGAATGAATGAATGATGCGCAGCACTGTAATAACGCATCTGTCTCTGGCTCAGCGCCAGTCAGCGAACACAGATTTGAATTTAGCAGCTAGCGATGTACCCCCCATCACACCCATGTGATTGTATCAAATATAAAAAAATATTATTCTGCTATTCTTGTCTTTTGAAAGCTGCATTCAAAATCCACTTGGCTCAAAAATCAGGTTGAATAGGCATGATGCCTCTGATCGTGTCCCTTTTGTGCAAAGTGTAGCAGGTAGTGGCCCAAGCTCCTGCTTATCTGATCTGGCTACAGTATAAAAGTATACAAGTTTCCTGTCTAAGACACTTCTCCATCTCGCTCTATCAGACCTGTAAGACAATATTTGGAAATATTGTAAAATAATTTATACATTTTTGGATATGAAAGATTATTGTTCATTTTCAGTAATTGTCATTTTGGGCAGTAACAACGCTATACACAGCAAAGCTATTAATTTTACTATTTCTCAGTGCATGTTAATAATGTAGCTTTTCAGTAAAGAAACAGTTTTATTGATTTACTGAAGCAGCGAGGTTGACAACCGCAACAACGTTGCAATATTTTAGCAAAGTCATGTGTCCTGTATTTGTGTCAGGATGAAAAAGGTGTCTGTATTTTGTGTGTGCTAAAGAAATTCTATGATATTTTCTCTGAAGCCTTAAAAGTCCATCCATTGGGTATGGCATGCTACTGGGACAGCGGCATGAATATAACAATCTTGTTCAAAGAATACTGATCTATATTTGTACTAATAAACCTCTAGTGTTTTTGTACATGTCAAAGTACAGAAGCAAGTATAAAGAGTCAGAAAGAAGTAAAAATTTATAGTTAAACTTGTGGTTTTGGAACAGCTCAAATAATACATTAATGCATTTATTAAATGTATTATTTAAATTCTCTGAT
Organism: Cyprinus carpio; assembly: GCF_018340385.1. Taxonomy (NCBI): domain Eukaryota; kingdom Metazoa; phylum Chordata; class Actinopteri; order Cypriniformes; family Cyprinidae; genus Cyprinus; species Cyprinus carpio. The sequence continues at coordinate 21,599,444 of NC_056584.1, read as the reverse complement.
CATATAAAGCACAAAGAAAGCTACTAGATTTGATGTGTGGAAAACTGCCACAGATTTTTTCTTTTTTTTTTTTTTTCCAGAGAGAACAGCACGTAGGTAGTTGTATGTTATAGCTGGTTGGCCTACACTCTTCCATAAAATATGATCAAATGCAGACTTCAATACATCTTTTGAAGATGTAGTCAAAGAAGCAGCACATTAACAACACGACTGTGTGAACACATATTGTTCGCTTTGAATTGCAATGCTCTTCAAAGGTGTTCAGATTTTTGAGGTGCAATGAGGGAAGCCACCAATGATATAACACTTTTACAATGTCTCAACAGTTCCTGTATTGCTGAGGAACTTGCTTTACCTGAAAAACACACATATGTAGTCACAATCAACATTTCATTAGTTATGGTTTTTGTTTTTTTTTAATCTTTTATAGTGTTATTGCTTTATGTATTTGTGTTTGTTATTGTTTTTCTGCTTGTCTAAAGTTATTGCTGGTTGTATTTGTCCATGTTGGACTTTCTCCACAAGAGCGCCCTCCAGCTTTGAGTATGAATGAAACAGACACTGCAGGAGAGTGTTGAGCGCTCCATAATGTTCACATTGATTTGGATACGAATAAAACGTATCTAAAATGATGTGACTATCTTGTCTCTTTCAGTTTAAATCTAGATTTATGGCTTTTGAAAACGTCTACCTGAACACACTTGCCCAAAAAAAGTGCAGGGGAAGAGTTTAGGTTCTTTTCTATGCCCATGCTACAGGGAGCCACCGCGGAGAGGTGAAAGAGCCACGGGTTGCCCTATAACAATACACATCTGAATTAAACTGAGAGGTAAGTATGTGGATAGAGTTGGCAAATGATACAAATCAATATAAAATGTTATAACTGGAGAATATTTCTAATGGTCTCAATGCAAGCTGTGACCCTTGGCAAGACAAAGCTCTGTCTCTGCTTTTGCAGTTGATAACAGTGGGTGTAATTATTAATTCTGGCACAAAAATCTCACAGTGAGACATACTGCAGTTGGAGATCTAAATTCTGCCAACTTAATTTTTCCCAAAAAGACATTGAAAGGGACATGTTGACATTTCACATGGGAATAGAGCTTTCAGATACTGATTGAAATCACATGGGAACTTATTTCACTGGTCAAACCTCAGCTTCCTGTGAAAATGAAACACTTGCTCATGTGGGCATAATCATGTTGGGTTTTTTTTTAATCTGCATCAAGGAGGTCTTTAAGAAAAGAAAAGGATGTCATAACAGTGTTAATTGCCTGATGGCACTACAAGAATGCACGCAATCCCAACTCTTCAGCAACTCTTCTGAAAATAAAATAGAATAAAAAAAATGAAATTAAATAAAATAATATTTGTTTTAATGATAAAAGATAAAACTAAACTAAGATAAAATAAGATAACTTTATTCAGGAAGATTTATACAAACAACATCAATCCTGAATGTCTCGGACATCCCATCAAAATATTCAGAAGTTATGAGTTACCTTATATAGATAAGAGAGAAATAGTATTGTTGGGTATGAGGATGGTTATAAGTAAGATGTGCATGTATTTGTATAGCTGTGGTTTCAGTTTTGCACCTGAAATAGCATCTTCAGTATGTATGTGTAACAAAAGGAAGTACATAAAGTACATCTATTTGAGAGATTTTAATTAAAATTAATGAAATAAAAAAAAAGTTTGTTTTTGAGATGTAAATATAAATGGGGTAAAAAATAGAATATTTTTGGATTGTGTTGAAATTGTTATTTTTTTGTTTTGATTTTTAAAATATATTTGGTTTATTGCTAAGACCATAATGAAATAGAACACAGCTGTTAATTTAATTCCAGAAGTGTGGACATGGAAATGATTGACAGATAACTGAACTAAACTAAGATAAAAATAAAATAAAATAAAATAAATAAATTAAATTAAAAATTAAAAATCAGTCCAGCAGTGCAGACATGGAAATGATCAACAGACAAACAAAAGTCAGGAGCAAGCAAGGCTAACTAAAAGTATAGCAATGCTAAATGTCTTCCAATTAAGAATGAACAATGGTGCTAAAACATTTGTCTTAGATGAAGGCGCCATCGACATATCAACGTATTTCAACATAAACAGGAGGAAACCATCAGTCACAGTCTAGAGTAGAGCTTGTCACTTTCTCTGTCCGATACGATTTGTTCTTTACTCTCCTCAGACAGGGCAAGTACTTCCCAGCGGCAGCACGAAAGTCTTTGCGGAGAAAGATGTAAAACACAGGATCCAGCAAACTGTTAAAGCTCAGAAAGCCTCTTCCTAACTGATAGGGCACAAACACAGCCTTTTCCCAAACACACGGACTGCTGTGTATCAGCAGTCCGACGTACTTCACACAGCCGATGAAATGATAGGGCCCCAGCACAGTGACAAATACGGCCACCAGAAGGGTGAGCAGACCCCTGATACTCCTCTTCTCCTCGGATAAAAGTGAGTTGATTGCCATCAGCGAGCGGACTGTCTCTCTATGGAGACCAACAATGAAGCTCAGGGGAATGATGAAGGACAAAAGCAGAGTAATCATCCTGTAGGTGATAAAACTGCCCTCTGATGGATACTTCTCGATACAAAGAGTGTAATTTTCCTTCTTGGGAAAGAGCTTGTTTAGTGCAATGGCAGGTGGCACCGCAATTAGAATCCAAATGCTGAGTGCTATCCAGTGAGCAAACTTCAAGTTACGGAGATACTTGAAACTGAGAGGTCTGGCAATGGCCAGGTGACGTTCTAGAGCAATGATACACATGAAGAAGATGCCCGCATAAATGCTAATGTAAAAAAGCAAACCCATGAACTGACAGCTCTGAGGTCCGAAGCGCCAGTGGTGTCCGTTGGCATAGTAATCTATCCATAAAGGCAAAGTCAGAAGTTGAATTAGATCTGCGATCAGAAGGTTGATGACATACACTGGAAGAACGTTCTCCGACTGGATGAGTCTGTAGAGCCCAAAGAGCGCCAGCAGGTTTAAAGGGGTGCCGATGATGAAGAAGATTCCATACAGGACGGGAAGGAAGATGCCATCTTGACTGAAGTCGATTCCGCAAGCATTTCCAGGGATGCTCAGGCTGGTGAGGGCACTAACATTGAAGTGGTTCTTCATTTTTTGCCTATGACAGAGTGGTATTGTGTTCTTTATATGCAGAACAAGTATTTCAAAACACTGTAGGGGGAATTTACTAAGAATGAATTGCAGAATTTTATTTCCCCAATTCACATGAGAATGCTTTTCAACTAACCATTCAAGGTATATATTTTTACATCAGCATCTGTGTTTCCTTTTAATCAAACCCATAAGATAAAATGTTTCATCAGTGAATTAATATAATGTGATGCAAGACTATTTCAGCACATTTAGTGCCTAGATAAACTCTATTGCGCTTGGTAAAAAAAAAAAAAAAATATATATATATATAATAAAATGTTTCAATAATATATATTAAAAAAAAAAAAAAAAGATTTACAAAAGTGGCAAAATTCTTCAGGGAATTCACCCTTAAATATTCTCATTAGGTTAATAACCTAATTCCAAAGGATAAATATGAATAAATCAGAAATGTATACTTACCTAATATGTTCTGATATGAAACGTGAATTTTTCACCAAGTAATTGTTATCCACAGAGAACTCAAATCACTTCATTTCCTACAGGAACTTGATCTCATATGATGCAGGGAAAACATAACAAAAAGCATAAAAATAAGCATATTTCAGTTTAAATGAGCTCAGCGCATGACTAACATGAACTAATATACTAGAGGAAATGTGTCAGGTCGATATGACGTAACTTACTGAACGGCTTAGCCAACATTTAACCAACACCCAGACCGTTTTTTTTTTTTTTTTTTTTTTTTTTTTTGCCATGTCGTGTTTGCCAGTAAATATAAACTGTTGCACTAGAATCTAGACAATTAATAAAAAATAACAACAAAACCAAATATGAGCCAAAAAAAATTATGATTATTAAATATTTACAAAAATATTTCAAGACATAAAAATGCAGTTTAAATTTTATTTTACATTGACTGATGCAATGGTCACCTTGGACATTTCTGACACAAAATGTGAATTTAGCATGAAAAAGTCAACTTTTTAAACCGTTTTTAAACCAACAGTTACCCTTACCACTGTAAAATGCTCTATATTAAAGGTATTGTTTTTGCATCAAAATAATTAGTTTTACATACAAAATGAATAATTATTATTCATAATTTTATTAATTGTATTAATTTGATTCATTTACAATTTAGACCTGGTTCATGTAAAATAAATAAGATTATTTTGAAAAAGAAATTGATTTGAAAAAAATATTAATTGATTTAATTAATGCATCAAACCCCTGCAAAGGTAGTGACATTTTGAAGCAGTAACACGAACTAAACATTAGAATTAATATTAGTGTACACTGGCATTTGAAAAAGCTTTATTTAAAGCTTTGATTTAAAGGCATGTGTTACACATAGGGACAAAGACTGTCTGTTCATGTGTCAAGAAATTGGCAAAGTGATGTCAAAGACATGTACAATGCTGGTGTCAGATAGTGAATGGCATCGTCTTCATGGAAAGCAGCTTGGCATGAACATGGAGAGTGAAGGGTAGATTGGAAGGGTAGATGAAATGAGAAGGGTAGATGAAAGCTTGGAGCATGTAAAACCAGTTGAAAGGTTTTTTTAGGAAGCTAAAAGCTGGCTCTACCTTAGATGTTCATAGCATTTTTTTCTTGCTGCCCATTACTGGTCACACTTGAGAGGAGAGATGATATACTAGAAAAACAAGGCATGAGGCACTGATGGTAACCTGCCTACCTTTGGAAATGGCATACATAATTCATACTCGCAAGCCAGGAAGTATAAAACTGCACAGCTTCTGTCTGCTTTTGAAGGTTTTATCAGTCCCCAGTTGATCTAGAATCTTGGTAACACTGTTCAAGCAGAATGAAGTGGCATTTCTTAGGGCTGTTGGTGAGTCCAGCCTGAGGCAGCTCCTCCAGCAGCCTCTGGAATTGAAGCAGATGTTTGACTCAGCCTTTGGAGTCGATGAATACATTGTACAGTTATTGTACATTTCATATGGTGATTTCGTGTGGGGGTCTTTGAATAATGTCCACAGGTCCTTTGAAAAGAGAAATGGCATAACCCGTTAAAGTCATTGGTTCAATCTTTAAAGAACACACCAACAGATAATAATAAATTCAGGGGTTTTCAAAGTTTTTTATGCCAATGACCCCCAAATAAGTTGAACATAAAATATCATAATATCATAAAATATAAAAACAGCTATATATTTCCACACTGTGAGAGAGAAAAAAAGTGCAATATTATAAATATATTTGTAAAATTATATAATTGGCTTTTATATTGTTACTTAAAGTCAATGGAAATTAATAAAAATGTTTATTGTTAATAAGTAATATATTTATACTTTTTATTACTTTCTTTTTCTACCCACTAGAGTAATTTAAAAATAAATAAATAGATAAATAAATAAAATTATAAACCTAAAGAAAAGCATTTTTGAAATCAAGTTTCAAATATTGTCCCAAAGCTGAAGTGTTATAATGCATTGTTTATTAAATATATTAACACATTCAATAAGCAAGTTAACAGGTAAAAAACAAATGCATAAATTTAAAGTAGATGTAGTAAAAAAAAAAGCCATTTGCTCACCACAGATTTCTAAGCAATTTTGCACACAACATCTCACAAGTGTATAATTGTCAGAACTGGCACCAACGACGTCCGACCTAAAAGCAGTTAGCTGTTCGTTCGGAGTTCATTCACCTCCAGATCAATAGGCAACAGAAAATAACACTAAGAGGAGTGAACTTTCAATAAAACTATCGATTTCTACACTGAAAAGACTTACAATATGTCAAGGCGCAGCTTCGTCGATGTACACAGCTTGGTTTAAGTGTCAGGACTGGCCAAATGCAGTTTGAACAAAATAGCAAAGCAATCTTCAATGTTCCCGGGGAGGAACAAACAAGCACAGTGCACAGCATCCTTCTGTCATAATCGTGTCCTTCACTCAATCAATACCAAAGCTTTCAGAGACTTTATAAAAAGCCATCGATGTCTGGAGATAATTCAATATCATAATTCTGTGGAACTTTATTTCCTCAGCCCAACAGATGCACTCATGCTATTAACATACATCTGTGATTTAGTACACAGGTAACTGAATTTTCTCTGTAATTAGCAAATCAATACGGTGGTTGCTTTCTGCTGTTGTAGTGAAAGGTCACTGGTGTGTCTTTGATTTGCTGAATGATTGAATTTACATGGATTAAAGCAATTTAGTAGAGGTTTAACATTCATCTGTGGCCAGACCTGTTAAATAAACCCATTGCAGGTGATCTTAATGCTGTGACACAATGGCCCTGGTGATTCATGCCCAAACTGTAAGCGCTCTACCTCCGGAGGTCCCATCTGCAGGGGCTGCTTGCATGCAATACATAAGAGGTGAAATTGTAGTTGATGCATGAGCACTCAGCGAACCAATGGGATTTGGCCTAAAGAAAACAGCATGACAAAATGCACTTGCAGAGAATTCTGCCTCCACATTTGTTACAAGGCCGCTTGCAAGATGTAAATGAAAACGCTGGCAGAGGAAAGGGCTTGTTCACGGTGACTTTGACATAGTGATTTTATAGGTATGCTTTGCTGGGACTTCTCATGTTGGTGACCCATTTTATTTGGTCGCTGTTCTGCTAAAAGTCGGGGTGTTCTAATAATTTTACTTTAAAAGTCTAGACGGAACATGGAAATATACTGAATCATTGAACATTTAACTGAATTACGAACATGCAGTAATGTCAGTCTTCAAGATCTAAAAACTAACTGTTAAGTTTTAAGATTCAGCTGTATTGTTATTTTACATTGCTTGACCCTCCTGTTGTGTGTGTTGTGTGTTGTGTTGCTTTTTTTTTTTTTTGTCTGTTTATTTCCTCTTGAAAAATTTTTCTCCTCTTGAAACTTTTTCATATTTAGCATCATGAATGTGCATGGAACGTTTTTCATAATGTCCTTTTTTGATAAAACCAATACATAATTTATAACTGAACTTCATCACAACAGGAGATTTAAGTTAAAGATTCCAAATTAAAATTCTGTCATTATTAACTCACTTTTATGATGGAAACAAATAATTTCCTTCTGTCTAAAACAAAAGGAGATGTTTAAGAGATTCACCTTAATTTGAAATGGAAAAGATCAGCTTGGCCATTCTGCAAGATAACTCATTTTGTTTTGCAAAAGAAATACAATTCAACATGCAATTCAAAAGGAGTTTGGAAACCACATAAAAGTAAAAGGGATGGAGGAAAGTTGTGATAGCCTTTATTCATTGACTGTTCTCGTTATATCATGCTGTCTGTTCAGGCTCATTCATCTCACTGGAATTACTTTCAAACCTCATTTTCTTTGTAAATGTCCTTATGAATATTTACAAAACCTTCAGCATGCATTAATGGGTTGTGGAGGACTTTACAGATTTGATATTTACAACTTCTCCAAATATTTCTAAGGAACTCGTAGTGCCTTGTTTGTTTTATCTTCAGAGGATGTTAATTAGAGTGTCCTCTCTGCAAATAAATGGGGGAAAAAATAAAGAAATTACTATAAATAAACATTGACAAATGCAATCTACACTTAAATTGCAAGTCACATTTAACATTAAACACACACATACACAAAATGTAAACTATAACTAATACAGGGGGGAACAAATTCATTACTCCATAAAACTAGCAAGAAAAAGAAGGAATCTACCGTTTGTCCAGTTGATGGAGAAATTATGTTGCACTTTCTAAAAATAGTGTGTTGAAAGTCAAACTCTCTTTCTTTAGAGAACAGATTAAGTAGAGAAATTCCAATCCAACTTCTGCTTTATGGCAACCAAATCCAACTTCTGCTTTATGGAATTTTTCATAGTGTCCGATAGCCAGTGTAATCACTGCCATATTCCATTGCAAATGTTAGAAATTAAGAGAAACATTTAAGTTAATGCAGTAGCTAACATTAACAATGTGGAATGTATATTTACATTTATTAATTCTTGTCAATGTTAGTTAACAAAACTTTATAATTTGATTTGTTTATACACTGTATAAAAAATTAACTTACCAACATGCCTAACAGGAATGTATCTAACCAGATGAAAACAGAAAACTAGCCACTACCCTGAAATGTAGATATTATCGTACTGATTTCTGTAATTGTACCAATATATAATGTTTTAGAGTCACAATGATGTCACTCCTTGAAGAATTATGTCATTACTCAAACACAAGCTGCAAAAACATTTGTAAATTCACTACATGTTTTTTAAATCAGATTAAAAGAAAAAAACTAAATGATTTCTGTCTTTAATAAACTTAAGTAACTTCAGTATATTACATAACGTAGGACATGTATGCATTGCATAGTATGTTTAACCTTGTGCCTCTTTCATCTGCTGTGATTAAAGCAGCTTTTTCCACCTTTAGGTGGAAATAGTCCTTCCATCTGCAGCAAAATGAAAAGATGCTGTCTACTATGTAGAAATGTACTGTATAGCTCCACGCATTAAACATGTACACACATGTACAACCTTGACCCATTTGAATGAGTTATAGACGCTACTGTCTAGAATGTGGGATTCTACTGACAGAGTGACAAATGACAGCAGCAGAACCTTTTTCATTATCCATGTGAATGCAGACTGGAAAATAGGACTACAGGTGATCAGACCAAATTGATTGTAGTTTCCAAAATGATAGACCTTAATCTAAAAATGAGTTTGAAAGAAAGCATTGTGCAAGGAGAGAATACCCTGCAATCCTGAGATTCTTACATGTCATCTACAAAGAGATTTACTCATCTTGTACTGAAAATAGACTACAAAAGAGTAACTGAAGTATAGCACTGGAGACGACTGTCTTGGCAACTAATGTGCTTTGTGCTACAGTAGGCAGTAAAATAAAGCAGGCTTGTGGTCACTTTTAAAAAAGCTCTATTCTGAGAGTGATGATTCAAAGCAAATTAACAAGAAAATTAAAAGTGTGTCTATATAGTACACATTCTATCCATATAGAAAATCTAAAGCCCTACTGTAAAAGATCCATTTGTTGTTGTAAATCCATTACTGAACAAAATCCATGAATCCCCTGCGGTTTGTCCTTTAACTTATGGACTGTGTCATTTTATTTTCTTGCCGATTCAAATACAATATGGCTGTCAATTTATTTTGAGGGATGTCCAATTTTTCAGACCTCCTTGTAATGTCAAATAAACTCCATATGGTATTTAGCTTTACTTGTGTTTGCTAAAGATAATGCTCTGCATGATCATAATTATTTAAAACAAAAGTAACATATTCTGCATTATTGGTTTAAAATAACTCTTGGAGTCTTTAAGTGGGTTGATTTGGTATATATTCTGATGCAGAATAATATAAATACTATGAGGAAACAAATTAACATATATAGCTGTCTAATGATGAAACAGTAATACATATTTAAATGTTTAAATCAGCCATGCCTGGTCACCCTTCAGTTCTAATTAAACAACAGTAACAGACAATGTATATAACTTGTATATAACTTGTGTATATAACTTGTTCTGAACTTATGATAAATGTAAATCATGGTCATCCATGAGGCAGAAACACATAAAGGAGAACAAGGCTAGTTACAACCTTATGTCTGTTTTACGTTTTTGGTATAATATACATTATTATGTTCACTTTTCTACACAACTAAAGCAAAATATGATAATGAAATGTAGAAAATGTAGCCTAGAATTCACAAAAATAACTCTTTATATATAAGCATTTATGTGCTTTATAAAATAAGCATTTGTGTAAATTTGACCCAAACCTTCATAACGACCAGAGCTGCGTTCAGCCCCGACAACGGAAACGGTGGTGTGTTGAACACCCTGTTCTAATGGCGCAAGAGTTGCAACTATGGCAGCTGAGAAGGCCATTCTTTGTGTTCTTTTTGAAGAATTTTCGGAGCCTGATGAAATTGGTATAAATACGTGTTTAATACTGCAAAATACGCTCAATGTTACAGTCACTGCTCTTGGCGTCCAGAATAAAAGAGAACATCCCAATCGTGTGAAATGATTTGTGGAACTGGATGAGTCATGTTCCCACTGCAGGAAGATGACCATCTCGGAGCTTCGAACAAGGCTCCCCTACCTTCAAGGGGGGCGCAGTCCCATTGCCGCGATCTGAAAATTCTGAAAGAACTCCGAGCGACGAAGGTCACCGCGAGTTCTCTGGGCCGTGCAATGTCCATGCTTGTGGTCCAGGAGCACCATCTCTGGCTGAGTCTGGTATAAATGAGGGATGACGACAAAGATCGGTTCCTTAATGCCCCTGTGTCCCAGACCGGCCTCTTTGGTGATGCAGTCGAGAACCTGGCCCAGCAGTTCTCAGTTGCACGGGAGCAGACTGAGGCGGTCCAACCTTTTGCCCGGTGGGCAGCTGCTGCCTCCACCCGTCCTTCCACCCCGTGGTCAGATCTTGCGTTCCTCCAGGTGCCCCTAGAGCAGATCTCCAGGCATGCTGTGGTTCACACGGATGCCTCCACCACCGGCTGGGGGGCCACGTACAACAGGCATGCAGTCTCAGGGGTTTGGTTAGGCCCGTAGATGCATTGGCACATCAATTGCCTAGAGTTGTTAGCAGTGCGCCTTGCCTTGAAACGTCTCAAAGGTCGCTTATGAGGCAAGCACATGCTGGTCCGAATGGACAACACAGTGACTGTTACGTACATCAACCGACAAGGTGGTCTGTGCTCCCGTCACATGTCGCAAATCACCCGCCACCTCCTCCTTTGGAGTCGGAAGGTTCTGAGGTCACTTCATGCTGTTCACATTCCGGGCCTGCTCAACCGTGCAGCCAACGAGCTGTCTCGAGCAATGCTCCGGGGAGAATGGCGACTCCATCCCCTGATGGTCCAACTGATTTGGAGATGGTTCGGAGCCGCTCAGGTAGACCTGTTTGCTTCTAACCTGTTGGCCCACTCGGACCTGGTTCCCCGAACTAGTGCTCCTCGCGACAGCCCCTCCTTGGCCCATTCCTCTGAGGAGGGATCTACTGACTCAGAGACTGGGCACCCTTTGGCCCCCGTGTCCAGACCTTTGGAAACTCCATGTCTGGTCCCTGGACGGGACGCGGCGGTTCTAGGTGACCTACCCCAGGAGGTAGTGAACACCATCACTTCGGCAAGAGCACAGTCTACGAGACACACTTACGCCTTGAAGTGGAACCTGTTTGTCGAGTGGTGTTCTTCTCGCCGAGAAGACCCCCGAAGATGCCAGATTGTGGTCGTGCTTTCCTTTCTACAGCAAGGGCTGGAGCGAAGGCTGTCTCCCTCCACCCTCAAAGTCCAGGTTGCCGCTATTGCTGCGTACCATGACCCCGTGAATGGGAAGTCTTTAGGTAAGCATGACCTTGTCAACAGGTTCCTTAGAGGAGCCAGGAGGTTAAATTCTTCCCGGCCCCCCTCTATACCCTCTTGGCGACCTGACTGTAGTGCTAAAATCACTACAGCAGGGCCCATTCGAGCCTTTGCATTCAGTTAAGCTAAAGTTTCTTTCATTGAAAACTCTGCTCCTGCTTGCACTGACCTCCATCAAGAGGGTAGGGGACCTGCATGCATTTTCGGTCGACGATTTGTGCCTAGAGTTTGGGCCAGCTGACTCCCAGGTAATCCTGAGGCTCCAGCCCGGCTACGTGCCCACTACACCCTTCAAAGACCGAGTGGTGAACCTGCAAGTGCTGCCCCTGGAGGAGGCAGACCCAGCCCTGGCTTTGCTCTGTCCCGTCCGAGCATTGAGATGCTACGTAGAGCGGACACAAAGCTTCAGGACCTCAGACCAGCTCTTTGTCTGTTACAGAGGCTGGCAGAAGGGGAATGCCATCTCTAAGCAGAGGATGGCCCACTGGATTGAGGATGCCATAACTCTGGCTTATCAGACACAGGGTGTGCCCTGCCCATTCAGGTTGCGAGCTCACTCCACTAGAAATGTTGCATCCTCCTGGGTGTTGGCTCATGGCGCCTCTCTGATGGATATTTGTACAGCTGCGGGCTGGGCGACCCCTAACATGTTCGCTAAATTCTATAGCCTTCGTGTAGAGCAGGTATCCTTCTGTGTTCTCACCTCAAATGGGTAGTGGCACCGAGAGGCCCCGGTTAGTGTCGGCTTGCTAAAACTGCTCCAGAGTGTCCGTACTGTAGACCCTGTTGAGATCCATCACCCTAGGCAGCCAGATGCGGCGAAACATCCGGCGCCAGGCCTTCATGATGAATCCGTGAGAACCGTGGAAGGCTGGGTTCCATATTGAGACCTAAGCGGTACTTGTATGTGTATAGTCCACGATAAAGCATTAGAGCCTGTGTTTCCCCGGCAGACTTCTGCCTTCCCAAGAGGGTTTTAATCACCTCAATTTTCTTCATATACACCTAAACGGATGCTATATGTGTATTTGCTTCCAAAAACTCATTTGGGAAGAATGGAGCTTCTGCAGCGTTCCAAGCGGAATGGGTACATTTTCCCAGTGTTATCCAATCTCACCCAGTGAGGTAGTGGTTTGACAGTGGTGAGTGGAACTAGTTGTTCCGAGCCCCGGCCTACACCAAATAGGGGCCAGGCGGCTCGCACAGGGCACTGGAAGGGGCAGCACCCATGGCGCTTTGGTAGGGATCCCAATTCGTTGGTCACAGACGTGACGTAGAGAGTGACAGACTGAAAGGGAACGTCTCGGTTACGTATGGTAACCCTCGTTCCCTGAAGGAGGGAACGGAGATGTCACGTCCCGTCGCCATGGTTGCTGTACCACCGCTGAGCCGCCAGGTCACCAGCTCAGCTCCTCAGCGAAAACCTGGTATGCATTGCACCTGCTGCCTTATTATACTCATGCTGTGATCAGCAGCAGCTGATTGCAATAATTGCATGCCAATGTGCATTGGCTCGTTTAGTTTACACTCGAAGTAGATTGGTCTATCGAAACGATATTCCAATTCATCGGTCACCGACGTGACGTCTCTGTTGTCTCCGACGTGACGTCTCTGTTCCCTCCTTCAGGGAACGAGGGTTACCATACGTAACCGAGACGTTCCTAATTATTGTGATCCAACATTTGCCTCACATTTCAGGATGAAAAGACAAACAATTCAGGTGAAGGATAATTCTCTTCTTACCTCCGAGACTGTGTTATGGTGTAGGCTATATAACCTTATTATTTTGTGAGTATTAGGCTTATCATTATTGCTGATCACTGTTGTTGTGCTATGTTTTAGTAATATTTAACATTTTATAATTAGAGGAGTATAGAAAAGTTTATGAAAGTGTCACTCCACAATACAATAGCAAAATATATAAATATGTATAGTATTTTTATGTTACATTAATCAGTGTCTAGCACAACTTCCTAAGGAAAGGATATGGACCAGAAGACATTGCAATTACTAAATGATATTTAGACAGACTTAAAGAAGTTCCAGATCTATACTTGTGCTCTTATTATTTCAGCTATTTTGCCTGTAATGTAAATAAACATGTGCAAACAATATACTTGCTCTTGTAAATTTATTTTGATGTTAATTACATTGTGTGAGCTGTCTCTTTAATACCATGTTGTTTATATACATGTTGCTGCTGATTGGGGTGACATTTTTGACACACCAACCGAACAAGAGAAAATGTATCTCAAACCCCGTTGCACATCGTTTCCAGGAAGCATGTCGTTCAAACCAAAGCAAAACGTTGCGCACCGGTTTGAGCTTGAACTTGCCCCTGGATACAGCCCTTGTGACAAATCTTGTAACAACTGCCTTTCATAAAAGTACTACAATACTCCATTAACTCTGAAATAACAATAACAAAACCATATGAAATGATAAAAAATGCAAATAATTAAGTGTTTAAATGTAATGATGAAAGTAGATAATTGGAGTTTAATAAAAGCATACCTCTCCCACGAAATCCAAAAAGGAAGAGGCAAGGTTAAGATGGGAAGTTAATGGAGACACAGAAACTGGGTCACCTGCTTAAAGGGGAAGACATAGATATACACTACAACACACAAGAAACAAATTTTTTTTTTAATAACACAGATGTGTGATCATAAACAGCTTGGAGTGGGATATATTCTTAACATGTAACGTTCTCTCACTAAATCATTACATGGTGCAATACACCACTGTGTGGAGATCCTGGCTGCACAAAGCTTGACTGAATTGTCCAATGAAACAGAAAGTGGGACTTATGCTAGCTAATATTGTGTAAGAGCCCTATTGTTTATTTTTCAGTGTTCACTATTCCAACATACTGAACACTACCATTTTGAACTTCAGTACTTTCTACTCAATCTGAACACCTGCTGTTAATACAAAGGAGTGACAGTTTTAATGACTAATGCAAAGAAGTATATATATATATATATATATATATATATATATATATATATATATATATATATATATATGGTGTGTGTGTGTGTGTGTGTGTGTGTGTGTGTGTGTGTGTATATATAGTATATATACATTATTTTGTATTTTATATATATATATATATTATATAGAAATGTATATATATAATATATATATATATATATTTGAGAAAAAATATATCACATTAAATCTTTATATATATATATATATATAGTATATATATATATATATATATGTATATATATATATATAAATATTTAATGTGATATATTTTTTTCTCAAATCTTTCATTTTATTCAGCTGATCTTTTTTTTTTTTTTTTTTTTTTTTTTTAAGGTCTTATCTTAAACATGAAGTGTGGACTTTTTCCTTGTTTTTAATCATATTTTTATCCCAGTTATTATTGTAGCTATAGCATTTGCCATTTCAGCCATTTCAGTCATATATGAAAAATTTGGATAAACTGTTTTGGTTCAGACAAATTATTTTTGGCTGAAGTATGTATGTATGTATGTATTTTATTTACTTGTTTATTTTTAAGTTTTAGTTTATTTTAAGTCTATACATGGCATATATTACATATTCTACTACTGCAAACCATCTGTTAGTCTCCAATTTGCATTCAAGAAGAGAACAGATTCTAAAACTGATTAAATTGTAAACATGCATCTTTTCATGTACAGGCCTTTGGTGTGGTCAACACCTCAGACAAACTGTGTTTGAGGCATCAATACAGAAAAGCTTTCTGCTTACCTCATGATTTCAAATCTTTATTCTGTTTCTCACAGCCCTTATTGACAAAAGACGTCGTCAAAACAGATGTTCTGTAGTGCAGCCCTCAGCTAATTTTATCTGGACATCAAACAGATGTATAATCATTATTGGAGGCTTTGCCACATGGAATGAAACACTGAAGTAAGATCAATTCAGTTTGAGCGAATTGCTACAAACAGCAGAGCTGTTTCATTTGTGAGCAGTGCTGAAAATTGCACATTTGGAATGGCAATAATTAAAGGGTGGAGCTTCTTGTGCAGAAACTGGATTTTTTTTTTTTTTTTTTTTTTTTTTTTTTAACAAGCTGGCCTAGTCATCCATTACTGGAAAATTGCATGCAACATAATTGTGAGCATTGTCTAATTATAACTAATTACATTTAATTGACTCCTCATTGATCAAAACGGTTCATTTTCTGTCAAAAAAATGTTGATAGTCACTCCAAAAAACAGTTTATCAGCCGCCGGCTTCCATGATTCTGGAATATGTTGTAAGCTGTGGTAACTCATCATCCATTTGCCACACAGACTTTAATTAACTCATAAGACCTTTGTGAGGGTCTGCTGCCCCTTTGTGAATTATGCACTGTTAGTGAACTGTGAACTTTTACATTTGGTGATGCTCATCATAAAGTGCTGAACAATTTACCATGAATTACAGTAACCAGCTTTTTTATTGTGGCTGAAGTCGACATGGCCAGTGGGTTCACAAACCCAAGGACAGGAGGTGAATCGCAGCAGGTGTGGTGGCACTATCCCAGGATCTAGGACAGTAGATTTCCTCCAGCTGGCCGAAAGCCTTTCCCCCAGGCCGCTACGCAGCCAGCTACCTGAACCAAGGTGAGACCCTCTCAGCGCTGGGGGGAACTTGAATCTTAATGTAAACCGACTCTTCTATAAATGATGGCAAGCGGCGATTAATCAAAATTTGACAATGTGTATGGAGGGGAGGCAGAGGTCAGGGGCTCTTTTTTCCCCTCTGTGCTTTGGAGACTCTGCCATGTTTCTTCTCACCGGTTAGTGAGTTACTCACTATCACAGCATCACAGAGCAGTGGCATTCACAGCCTCAAAACCACTGTTTCCTCTCTCCAGGTTTGAGGAAATACTGAAATACAACATTTACAGTACAACTAACACTTATGCTGTTTAATGTTAAAGGAATATTTCACACATAAATGTAAATAATGTTATTATTTTCTCATGTCATGTCCTTCAAAACCAAACTGCTGTTGTTTTCCGGTGAAAACAAAAGGAGGAATTTGAAGAATATTGATTCAGCTTTTTACCACAACAATGCTTCATAGTGGCCATCTCTGTCAGTATCCTAAAATCATCAAAAAAGCATCATTAACATTCACATTTATTCATATAGCAGTTGCCTTTATAAAAAGTGTGTTATATTTCAAATCTTATGAATCTTTATTATAAAAAAAAAAAAAACGTGCTCTATGGAAAACAACAACATACAGGTTTGGAATTGCATGAAAAGTAAGTAAAAAAAAAAAATAAAAAAATTTAATTTTGTGTGAATTAATAAACAGAAAAAACAGAAGATGTGTGATATTTATATATTGTGATGTTACAGAGATGATGGTGACTGCTCAGTGATCCTCTCTAATATTGATTGGAAATGTGGAGTTTGCACATGAAGCTTAATGAGGCAAAAAGTAACAAACATGTACAGTCCATTGAGCTGCATCATCCTCTTAACGCAATTCACACTTGAAAATAACACATGCAACTCTTGAATACATTTGTCATGTTAACTGGACAATTTACAATTTGCACTACAATACAAATATTTATATTATTTATACATTAATGCAGACTGTAATTTAGGTAACTGAATAAACACACATTGCAAACCTGGGTGTTCTCAGACAGGTAGATATGCAGTCAATTTAGTGGAACAATAAAAAGAAAACCTGCTGTCACAGTTATGGACTTCTGTTATCACTTAGTTTCCTTATTTGGTCATGTTCCTTTTCTTGTTTAGTTAATTAATTAGCCCCACACCTGTTTCTGTTTCCCTCTGATTACATTCTCTATTTATAGTCTGTGTTCTCCCTTATTCCTTTGTCCGCTATTAATGTTGTATACTATGTTTGAAAATTTGTGTTGGATGTGCCCTTTTCTCCTGTGATCATTAAAAGAACTCTTTATATATCTCCTTTGTGTGCTTTGCTTAACACACCAGCACGTGTTACACCTGCGCTGCAGCAATTTATATATATATATATGGTTATGGTTGGTCATGAAAAATAAATTAATTTAAGAATGTCTTAATCAACTTTAGATTTAAATACTGGAAACATACCAAAAATACTAATTAAGAAAATAATTGCAGTATGTTGTGCCACAAGATCAATCTTGGACAGTTATTCATAAATGAAATCACTGAGTGTTGGCAGATTCCTGTTGTTAAATATGATTTGCATTTACAGTCCAGTTGTACCTGCCAACATCCACAATTTACTATTATTCCATTATTTTAAGAATATTCTTTTTTTATGTAAGGGGGTGTATTATTTGGTGGCAAGTATGATACCTATTTTGTTCTTAACTCTATTCGATACCCGATTTAATTAACAGAGTCTCACAGAGAACAGAGATAATGAGACACTTTGACTCTAAACATACACTGTCACTAAAAGGTCATGCAAAGGCCAAAAATGCAAACTATCAGTTATATCTCCGTAAACACTTAATGGCATGACCTTTTGGGGAACACGTTCTGACATGTTTTGTCATATCTCATTGGTGGCCTGTATTTATCTTTAGTATGTTGGTAATATGCAGCAGAACAGCTTATGTTTCAAGGTATGGAGGGTTTGTGAGGAGATCTTCATGCAAAGACCCCACAGCAGCTAATCAACACCAATATCTTCATATATTTTTTTGGCTGGAAACACATGAATAGCTGCCATTAGTACACTCTCAGAAATAAAGGTACAACAGCTGTCACTGGGGCGGTACCTTTTGTACCTATAAGGTTCTAATATGTCCACTTTAAGTACTAATAAGTACCTTTTAGGTACCAAAATGGACCCTTTAGATACAAATATGTACCTTTTGAAAAGGTACCACCCCAGTGACAGTTGGTGTACCTTTAGTTCTGAGAGTGCAGGGCATAGAGATGCATGCTAATGAAGAAGATATTTACGATTCTGGCCCAGGAAGATTCCTTCATATTTCTCCTCATTTCCACCCTACCCAGCAGCAGCTGTTGCAATAATTTCCCAAATTGGCCATTGTGTGTTCAATTGCTTATAAGACACCTCAATCTTCCAACAGAACAAGCTTTGGCACAACCAGTATGCCACGTTTGACTCCTTCCAACACTGTACATATATCAAAACTCTGGAATGAATTAGGTAATGCACATAAACTCTTTCTGATTGGACAATCATGTAATTCTGTATACAACTGTTCTTCTGTAATGAATGCTAAATTAAAAATTTCTCACCGGCAACCAGCAGTCTCAAACTAAACAAAATATAGTAGGGATGCACTGATATTAAAATCCTGCCTGATATTGATAAGATGGAAAATAATTCATAAATGAACGATATATACTATTTTGTCTAAATACATTTAGAAACCTAAATACTATAATCAATCATCTGTGAATGACTGACACTTAAAAAGTGAATTTAAGCATCAAAACATTATAATGCTAAGTATGAAAAAATGGATATTCATTTAGAGATTTTGCTTAAAATTATGCACAGTTAATGTCCATGCTTTCAAAACAACTGCTCTGCTGTGATAGGAATTAGCTCACCCAGCCCCTCACATTGAAATGCTGTATTTCTGAAGTTATTTGTCATTGTCATGTCACTCATTACCATGCAGTTACAGTTTACCGATTACAATTTTATCAAGTAAGCTTTGCTGTCAGTGTGTGAAAACACATGTTAATTCAGTCTTTCAAACAGAACAAGAAAGAGAGAGCGAGAGGGACCACATGCTGGCGCCCAACCAGATTAAGACTTTCATAAAGGAAAAATAAAGGTGTGCCAAGAACGAGTGAGGTCACATCCCAACAACCTGCCACCTGCTGAAAGCAGAAATGTATTACTTTACCTGAAAATCCAAGATACCTCCGGGATCTCGGATAAGGAAGCATGATGTTTTGAAGGAAATGGAATATTTAAGGTGTTCAGGAAGAAAAAAAAACAGAGCAAATAACATTTAAAAACAAACAATATTTCTAGCTTATGCCATAGCTCTAAAATGACATTCAAACACAGGTCATTTAAGCTCCACCATTACGGTTAACACCAGATGCACAAATTACAGCTGACGGCAATGCTGAAGATTTCGACCCTTCGCTAGTTTCCCTAGAGCTCCTTCATCATTTGCAAGTCGCTGCCCTCCTCACAATGCTGATAAATAACTGCGAGGAAAATGACTTTTGAGAAATGAGAAATGAATGACCTTTTGGCCACGCAAATGCCACTAACAAATCCATGTAATTAGACAACCCCGGGCTCCACGAGGATAACAATTAAACCTAACCTCCAAATAATCTGCAGTCTATAATCATGCAAGGGAAGTCACCCTCAATACTGTGTCTTGAAAAAGACACAACATGACTTCGCTGCGAGCAGAAGCAGAAAACTTGTGTTTGACGCTTGAAAAGTAAGCCTGTCCTAGTATATAAAGTTATAAGAGCTTGACACCCACCAGAGGGTGAAACTGGGAGCAGTAGGGGTATGGCACGCTACTCATGAGATGCTGCCTCTGGATGAAGGAAACTGTGTAATTAATGACTGGTTTGCGAGACAGCGCCGCACAAGGGGTTCGGCTGGATTTCGCACTCCTCCTTTGACAAACAAGCTCCGGCCCGCACAGAGAGGTTGTAAGCCCTCCTTTGGTGAGGCGCCCTTGTACTGTGGTGCTGGTGTGTCCTCAGTAATTAATCCCATGTTTGCCATGATGCTGAAACAACCTAGATAACTCCAGATGGTAATTGATCTAAAGAGAATGCTTCTCAGACATGGAGAAGGGGGCGGGAATGAGTGTTCGAAAATACAACATCCTCACAAGAGCAAAAGTGAAAAAAAAGTGTAAGGGGTCAGGCGTACTGTAAATGAATCACTCAACCCTCATGTCGTTCCAAATCTGTATGACTTTCTTTCTTCTCTGAACAAAAAAGAAGATATTTTTAAAAGTCAGTGTAGTCTAGACCCCATTGACTTTCATTGTATGGGGATAAAAAAAAAAAGAGATTTTTCAAAATATCTTTTTCAATTTCCTCAAGTAATTAAAAGTTCCTGCATTTTTTTAGGTTAAAAGTAGAATTACATCAGTAAGGACAGACTCATCATAAACTGCAGTGTCAGGTATGAGCATTTTAATTAATTCCTTCCCTTAATTATACACATAATGTTTTAATTATACTGTATATTGTGTATAATTATATGCACTTATAATTATATGTATAATTATAAGCTTTTAGAAAGCTTTTTATTTTTATTTAGAGCTAATGCAATACAATGAAAAGCAAAACAAGCACATAAGAAGTGTAACTTTTATCTATTTTAGCATAATGTCCTCATAAAGCAATTAAATTATTAATTTTTTTTTTTTCTGAGAAGCTTTAACACTCTTCTTCATGAAGAGTACACAAGAAAGCAAACAAATTAAATTTTACTGTCAATGTTCCAAACTACACTTTTCATTTTTAAGAATCACTTTTTCAAGACTAGCTGCATGTGCTAAATTCTACATAATTCAGTGGAGATGCTTGATATTAATTGTTTGGAGCAGAAAATTATTACATCTCATATCTAAGACATGATTTTGTATACATTTAGCACTATAAAGACACTTCATATTACAAAAGTCAGACATCAAATAAGACCTTGATCAGTAGATCAAGCGATCAAAAATAAATCCACTTTCTCAGCTCCATTCTTTATTTCCCAAAGTTATAGCATCACAGCCCATTTCAAACAGTCTCCTTCCTCATGGTATTACAGCACAATATTTCAAAGAGCACGCAATCATTTTTACGTGGTATGTTAAAGGACTTGTTCCTTTTTGAGGTTTTTGCTTGCCTCAAAGAGCAAACAGCATAACAAATAATATTGGGACCGTTTCAAACTGTAGCAACCAGATGGATTTTTTTTTTTTTTTTTTTTTCTGGAGCCTCTCATTTTTGTTTGGCTGTTACATAATTTATAAGACTGTCCTTCACTTTTGCACAGCTCCAGTTCTGTGCAAGTTTAATACAACCTACTTCTTCCACACAAGAAAATCTTCTTTGTCCCATTGTTGTCGTCCTCCTGTTTACAACTTGATACGCAGCAACAGATGGCCTGGATGCCAGAGAAAAAAAAACAAAACCAAGGTAATGGAATTGTAAAATTTCCAAATTTATCTGAAAAAGGAGTATGATAAACCAGACAAAGCTGAGAGAATAAGTGCGGTCTGTAACATCTTTGCTGTTTCTATCTCATTTTCTATCTACTTTGATGGAATATACAGTATTCACATGGAATATAGTCAAAAATTGCACATTTATGTAAGAATATATACAGTAGATGTACAGTCTGTAATCAGACTGAAGGTGTATTTTTCTGTCAATGTGCAGAGTTTTTGTTAGCTTTAGACAGTGAGTGATTTTGATGACATTTACAATGCACTTCAAGTTGATAAGTTTGACTTTTGAGTTCATTATATACACTGTCAGCAAAGTCAGTTCAGATCCCCTTCCAGCTGTTTTAAATAAACATGAAAAAAAAACATATTTAATAAAATAGTATTTTTATCTCAAAATTCTTAATACAAGATATTTACTAGAGAAGCACTGCATAAGGAATAGTTCACCCAAAAAGGAAATATTGTTGAAAATGTGCTCAACCTTAGGCCATCCAAGATGTAGATGAGTTTGTTCCTTCATCAGAACAGATTTTGAGAAATTTAGCATTACAGTCCATAATACATAATAATCCTTCCTTCTTATTGTGATGTTTTTATCATCTGTTAAGATTATCATTATGTAATGTGACATGTAATGCTTAATTTCTCCAAATCTGTTTAGATGAAGAAACAAACTCATCTACATCTGGGATGGCCTGTTCCTTTAAGATTTTTTTCTCTTGAATAAAAGTTTTTTTTTTTTTCTTGCCTTATTCAAAGTTGCTTCTCAATTGAATTTCTTGTTTTAAGGGTTTTTGAAAATTTAACCTGGAAAACTGCATTCATGATATTTCTTAGGTAAACTAATCAAATAAGCTGCATTGTTAGCCGTCATCTTCTATCTGCCTCAAAATATTATGATATAAATAACCACACTGCATGTGAGGTAAGTCAATAGCCTCACAAACATATCTCCATTTGTGGAAAAAAAAAAGCATTTGGGCTCTCCTCCATGGCTCAGATAGAGCGATGAGGGGGAATTTAAAATGCATGAGCTGGCTTTTTTCACATTCATTGTTCATCTCCTACCATATGGGAAGCTGAAGCAGGGCCAGAGGTCTTCTCTCACTAAATGAGCCATCTTTCTCATTGCATGGCCTGTGCCTCACGAATAGGTCAAATCATGTTGCCATTAATATTTGAAACACACTAAATTGAAAAAGATGTTCTTATAGAGCATGCCGCTTCTAACATAATGATATATGTATAAAAAAGTCTTCCACATCAGCTCAGGAGATAGGCTTGTCTATTTCTCGTTGAGCCATTTATCTCGCTTTTTTGTCCGCTGATGAATTCGTTCTAGTGACAATTCCTGTCTGGATAATGAAATGCCACCCAAAGACTGTCCATTGCTTGAATGGGGACAGAGCAGATATCTTCCCCAATTATTGTAAAAATATTCTCACAAAGGTGATCCATCTTTTTTTTTTTTTTTTGAGAGCTTATATTAGTTCACATCTCATTGTGGCTGTGACCCACTCTTTTGCTGAAGTCTGAATAGCCCCTTCAGCCCGACCTATGTTCAGTTGTTTTTAAATATAGGTTCTCTGGAAGATAAGAATTTAATGTCATTGGCTGCCCCAGTTAGATTAGGTATGCTACAGTCATCAGTGTTCAACTTGAACCTGAGTGTCTTCACTGGAAGATTGTGACAACCAGTGGTCTGAAATCATTTCAGTTTCTTCAGAAGTGACGCCATTACAGAATTACATTATTATAATGCTGCATGAGATTTATGAAGGCTTAACCATGAAAATATTCAGATTTTTAGACATGTAAAATTACAAATGTAATATTCATAGTCTGTCCACGTATTATCTAAATAATGAAAGAACACCCAGCACTATCATTTGCAGTACCCACTTAAATTAACGACTGCTTTACTTGCACAGCTTCTCATATCTTCATTTTGGTCAATAGAGTCAAGCAATGTCAAAGAGCTTTTATTTCGATCATTCTGATACTCATATACTAAGCTTATAGCCTATGGGAGTACTACATGATGTGTAGAAACGATGGTGTTTTATGCACTATTACATAAACAAGCCAATACCAACAGGACAAATGCATAAGTTTGTTAATTTTTATAAAACATTAGCCTGTACAATGTTTCAACAAACATCAAGTTCATATTAAGCAACTTACTTTTTAGACACAAATATACTGTCTACTATTAAAACAAACAAAGCCAAAAAATGTGTTCCAAGCAATACACCTTGATGTTTCTAATTGAATCAATAATGGAATGAATTGTTTGAGTAAATGATTCAATGACTCATTTATAACTGTCAATTCTTCATGAATCTACATTTTGAACAAAGCGTCATAAACAGCCAACTGTTTGAGCGAATGATTAGTGTTTCAATGACACGTTTAAAAAGACACTTATGTTCTTAAATGAATGAGCTTTTTTGAACAAATTAGTTGAGCAAATGATTCAGTGACTCATTCATACTAAGACACTCAATTGTTTGGTTTTTGAACAAATTGTTTGTTCAACAACCCATTCATTCATTCTGCATTTTTTATTTTTTAAACAAATCTGTTTACTGAACTCACTCATAAAAACAGTCTCTTGTCTTGTGTAATCCTGCAGGAAGAGTGAGTAAATAATCCCCACCACTAACTGGACTGACAGCCTGTCTACAAATCGAACGCAAACAGATGCTAAACAGTGAAAAGTGTAACAGACAGTGTTGTTGGACTAATATCAGCACTCTTGAAGCTGTTTGACCAATCAGATTTGATGACCAGAATTAATAGACACACAGCATAAACTGTCTGAAAAACTAAAGGCTCAGTGAGGGGTCTAGGTGGCCCTGTTTCCCGTCAAACACTGTCATTAGAGGACTGTCACAAACTTTTAAAGCATTACAGAATACTCCCTATTCTCTTTAGCAAATTTAGCAGTGCTCTAAAGTATAACAGAGGGGAGTAATTACTGAGCTGCAAGCTTAGTGTGCTGTTATGCGATTTTTCACAGCTCTGTAACTTGCTAACAGAGGTTTAGCTTTGTTGGAGAGCTTCCTGGAACTGTTGACAATTGAGAAAAGCCATCATTGGATATAAGACTTTCAATAAACCAAGGACAGGCCCTTGTTAAAAAGTCTCCCTGCATTAACCAGTCTTTCCTTTAAGTGAAATGCTGGGAATGAGGAATTTGTTCAGTCTTGATTACCTTCCCTATACTTAGAGTGTTATTCTACATGAGCACCTTATTGCATTAGCAAGGCTTGGAAATGGCTGTCTGTTAATATTAGTGCACCGTCGGACAGTGTGCACAAGCACGCAAATTAAGCATTATAGAACGTGGCAGCAATTGAAGAGCAATTACATCTGTGGAAGCTTATGGTTTCACAACAAATTAGTTATCACTTTGCAATTAATCTCTTTGTTTCAAGACCGGGGCCTGTTCTACAGTCTCAGATCCCAAATCTTGCTTTCATGCACTCTTGAGTCACACGGCAGCAACTGCTGTTAATGTTATTACAGAAAATATGATTGTCACAGAATAATTGTTATGAGAATAACATTTTGATTATAGAAATTTCCTCAAAGGAATAGCAATTTTCAGCATAATTACCATATATTACAATTTCCGAGGAACAGATAGTTATATCAAGCAATTTTGCATTAGCCTCCTAATCAGAAATCATTAATGAGATAAGTCACAGGCCTGCTTCCAAGCCACATTTGTTTAATGTTTTTAATGTTAAACATATTGTTGCACCAAGTATAAAACATGCCTTTCCAAGAACCAAAAACAAAGACTTTTAAACAAATATAATGTTTAAAAAATAAAAATAAAAAGCCTATGACCTAAAACCTTGCCTCATGTTGCAACATCTAACTTAACTGGTCTTTTTGAAGTCCGAAATATGATGTAATATCACTGACCCTTAAAAATACATCTGTTAGTGAAACCTGGTATAGCAATGTTGTTTCAAGAGGACTGTATGTTCAGCAAAAAAAAAAAAAAAAAAAAAATATATATATATATATATATATATATATATATATATATATATATATATATATATATATATATATATATATATATATATATATATATATATATATATATATATATATATATATATATGAAGAGATGTAAATGCTGCAGAGATCTCCAACTCTGGGATATGGCCACTCAGACAGCTAGCATAATGGTGTGAACCAAGTACAGGGATTATTTTAACTTCACATTCTATTATTTTAACCTCACATTCTAAAAGCCGCTAATTACCTTTTTCCATTCTGCAGCTTTATAATCACTAGAGAAACTCATGGATAACCACATAGATTATAATGCATTAATTTTCACAAAAGATAGTGTCTGTATGGTTAAGCCAGCTGTGATTATTCCTAGTAAAGGTGTAATTTATTACATGTGTGCACTGAAAGGTATCCAACCCACTGAGATGCTGCATCAACAAAGGCTTGACCTGAAAGGATGTCACTCTCACCCAGCTGGACAAATAACAACTGCGTCTGGGCAACACAAATGGGCTTGGAAAATAGCTCAAAGTGCCTGTTAAAAGAAACACTGAACCCTCCTATGTTACCAGCCTCTCTGGCTGTCGGGCAGCTAGCAGAAAATGTCATGATCTCCATTAACGACGCAGTATTACAGGGGCATGACAAGAGAAATTCAAGCTTAATAGCTCGTTGCGCAACAGAGCAACATTTGTTATTTTTAAAATTTTATTCACTATGGACTTACAAATCTTTCCCAAGCTTCTGGTAATCTACCATGCAACATGTCAACAATAATGCAGGAAAAAGGTTCCACAGACAAATGGCTGCAGCACTGCAGAACTCTCTGATCATGTGTAGAAGATTATTATTATTATTTATTTATTTATTTATTTTTTCAGATATTGCAGTACATAAACACAAATGCACTGAGGCTATACCTGCAAATTTATGACAAGTCCTGGTGGAAAAAGAATAAACATTAAAATCTGGTTAAAAAAAAAAAAAATCAACAATTTTATTTTTATTTTTTTACTTGAAAAGTTATAAAACCCAAAGTGACCTGATCCAACTGCATGTTTGTAAATAAAAATGCCCTATATATATATATATCAGGGGCGTTTCCTTCGAGGAGGCTGGGGAGGCAGTGTCTCCTCAAAAAGTTGGATGAGAAAATAATCAACATTACAAAAATAAAACAGCGCAAATATGACTAAATATGATATAAAAAGTCTAAAAGTCACTCGTTTTTATAAAGTAACGCTGTCCAGACACCCACAGGTAAAGTTACAGCGGAGGCTTGCCTCCCTTCAGTCCATTGCCTTTCTACAGAGACCCCAAAGCATGCCAAGACTTCTCTGGAGGCTCATTGAGATGAATGGGGCAAAGTCACATGAGAGGAGGCAATGCCTCCATCGTGCTTTAATTGTATATGATCGGTTAAGGTTGGATGTGATTGGTTCATGTGACAAATCCCGCCTCTTGTTTTATTTTTGACTCAAGGTTGAAGGTAAACTCTGCAGGAAAGTGGACCT
Organism: Cyprinus carpio; assembly: GCF_018340385.1. Lineage (NCBI taxonomy): Eukaryota > Metazoa > Chordata > Actinopteri > Cypriniformes > Cyprinidae > Cyprinus > Cyprinus carpio. The sequence goes on along the minus strand of NC_056584.1, from coordinate 21,572,251 downwards.
AGAGGGTTAGAGTTGAGAACCCCTGAGTCTATACAGATAAATACAACAAACATGAGGCATAAAAAGTGCATAATTCCTAAAATAACATCATCCTACCCAGCTTGACCCAGGGATCCTTCCTCGAAATCAAAGAAGCAGTGGATAAGACTTAATTGGCTTGGCACAAAATGTCACACTATTAACTGGCATGAAGTGGCCCAACATCCCACACTCTTGTCAGTACTAGTTTTACACTGACATACAATAAATCGAAAGAGTGAATTTAAAGGACTTAAGATGATTCACTGAACTTTTCAAGGGTCATTTACTCATTTAAACCCATTAAAATCAAGGATGGGGATAATTACAAAAATATTTTTAGAAACATCTTCCTGTATACTCACTCACTCAAGGTAGGTGGAAGTTTGTTTTCTACAAAGCTTAATGGAACGTTAGAATTGCAGAGACGAGTCATTGGTTTTTTTAATAGCGCTTTAGTGTGCTAACTGTTTGTTCTCCTTCAGGAAACCCGTCTAAACAGGACCACCCCTGGCTAATGATGTTTTTGGAAGAATTTAGCTCATCATCACTAGTCGTATATACCTCGCAATTGACAAAAGTGCCGGAAACTGTCCGGGAAATGAACACTATTTGTTTGATAGTGGCCTGACACAGTATGATAGCTGGGTTTCAAGCGTCTTGTAAGAGTCGTGTATCAATCACAGATAAATGTGTGCTAAGAGCCATCAGCTCTGTGGTGGGAAGGGTAGGGAAATGCCACTCCAACATTGTGCTTTTTCAGAGGCTGTGCCTGTGAGGGAGAGATGTGTTAAACAGCAGTGCACAAACACCTCCTAGCCCCCATGCGATAAACGGGATTGATGTTTGCGAGCAAGACATTTAACTTGATCCAGCAGTGCTTGAGAGAAATCATTTAGCTTCACTGAGCCGTCGAGAGCCTGTGAAGGAAATGTTTTCCAAACCGATTTTTCTCCTCTCTATCTATGAACTATTGTGAAATTGTCATTGTTTACAGGGTTGAGGAAGTTCTTCCTGCATATACAGTAAAATTGCTGTGATCAGCTTATACATACTAGAAGACAGTATTCTTTCTTGCTGAAATACTTTTTGTGCAGAAACAACAGGGTTTTAAACAACGTCACATGTTATGTATACTTAATATTTTCCATGTTCCACTACATCTAGCACACAGATAAGTGCTCACGCCATTCAAAGTACACTCCACTGACAGTGAGCATGGATGGACATGTTTGGTGCTTGTGCACTACCAAGAGGAGCTTCGATTTTCAAGCAACTTTCACTCACACGTTTGCTGTTGTCCATGCACAAAATCGTACAAAAATCGGTGTGTGGACTGTTCTGATGATGAAAATTAGCCTACATCACGAGTACAAGGGACATACTTATGGACTTAAGTGCAACTGTGACTGCAATATTTCTTTTACACAACAGCTCAGTAAACGAAGTTTACGTCTATGAACTCACAAAGCAATGAATCAGTGTTTTTGAATTAATGAAAGGAAATGATTCAAAGACTCTTTTATAAAGAACACCAATTGCTTCATTGCTGAATGATTCTGCATTTTTGAATCAATCGCTTGACCAAATGATTTATTTGTTTTATTCCTGTATAAATCAGTGAGTTTGGGACTGCTCATTTAAACTTATCTCATCCACTCGATGAATTTGAATGCACTACAAAACGGTGGCTTGGGATTCCCGTGAGGGGAAGTGCTTTGGGAAGTTTTATGAGCGAGTCTGTCTTAAAGTGAAGTGTAATGCACCCCAACTTGTTTGATTTCTGAATGAATTAGCATTTTTGAATTAATCGAATGACTGAATGATTAAAATTTTGACTCACTCATAAACACAGTGACTTGTCACCACTTACTGGTGCATTCATTTGACCTACAGAACGTTACTGAAAAATCCCTACTACTAATGCACTGCACGTAGACAGACACGCAGAGTGATACAAACAGTGAAGTCAAAAATGCTGTTATAAGCACTCTTTGAATGCTGCTCGATCAGGTTCAAGGACTAGAATTAACTGTTGTATAATGGTTGGGATCATTGTGCCAACATGCATTTTAAAACAATATCAATATATTTGATTCGTAGCCATACAAACAACTCCAGCTGAGCTTTGATGGCACTCCGAGTACTGTGCACACACAGAATAGACAGTACTTCCAAAGTGAGAAGAGTAAAGTCTAGTAATCCTAGAGCTCTATAGTTTGCAGCATGAGTGGCCCTAAAATAGATCAGGCCTGGAAGTCAATATTGATTGTTCAGGGAGCTGCCAGTCCGTGTGCCTGTGGTTTCTTTTAGTAGATGCCAAACCCCGATGGACAGCGAATAAAAATCAGAGCCAGATTTGCTGCAGTAGATGGATCGCACAGGGTTCCTTGTCTCGACACAGCGCGGTGCACATGGTATTCATTCAGGCAGTCGGGTTAAGAGCCAGATTCAGAGAGATAAATGCAAGGCCTAATTGGCACTTGAAATGGTCACGTTTCTCCTTCGAAACTGAAACATAAGAAGGAAGCATCCTAATGGACTGGGCTGCACTTGTAGGGTTGACAATTTATGGTCTGTGACCATGACAACTACATTTTTTGAGTGGCTGATGAAACATATCCATCTCCAGGGTTTTCCCTTGTACAGTAATGAGCAGACAAGTTGCAGAACGTTTGTGGGAAACAAAAGCCATACATTTTAAAGTGTTTTATTATTATTATTATTATTTACATATTCTGTTAGGAATGAGCAATTTGATTTGCTTTATGGGAGGTTTCAGCTATACATAGTGTATGCTGTCAATACCTTAATTTACAGCTGTTAATGGCTATTGACCAAGATGAATTTAGTCTTCCCACCTAAAAGGCATGGCTGTATTCAGTGTCAGAAAGTTTGCACTTATGTCTAATTTGTCGGTAAATGCTTTGAGTCCAGAAAAATAAACTTGAAAAAATGCACCTGGCACACCTCAACCAACTGGGTGCTTCTAAATCCTGGGTGATTTTTATTAAAACAATTTCAACTTTCTATTTTTTTTTTTTTATATATAAGAATTTAATATTATATTACTTTTTTGTATACTTTATAGGCCTTATCATTTATTTTTGCCACTTTTCAAATGTATTCTATGCTCGTGTTACTTCACCCTTTTAACAGAATTTTAAACTGAAAAATATGAAAATCATATTCATAAAAAATAAGAGAGTACACATATTACAAAATGTTTTCAATCTTTACTGTGTAAAAATGATTTATGTCACCACTATACATATGTACCAAGGAGACATCATTGCTAGTAGACTGCATAATCAGGGCAAAATATGAGACATTAAGAAATGAACAAAAATAAAGGGGGGGAAAACAATGTAAATATCACATTTGGACAGAATGTGTTTAATAATATGCAATTTGCAGTCAAACTCTAATTTTGTCAAATTATGCAAAATAATTGTGTACATAAAATGGTATGGTGAAATTAAACTTAGTAGGCCTACAAAAATATCATTTTCGTTTTCTGTGAAGCAGAATACATCATTTGCATTAATTCATAAAACACATGAATTTAAAAATGCAGAAATTACAAAATTTTCCAGTGATTAATGTAGGACACTGGTGGAAATGGGTAGTGGAAAAGGTGAGGTATGCAGAAATTACAAAAATTCTTACTATTTTATCTGGGGCTTGACAGTAAAAAGCCAACATGAGTGGCAAAAACTTGAGTTTAGTTTACCCGTCAAGAAGAAATTCTGCAAGTTCAGCATCTAGATTGAAACCCAAACATTACATCAAAGCACCACCAGTGTTTACCCTTGTTTTACCCCGTTTTCTGTCTCTGCGAATTTAGGTAAGTCTTTAGGTAAGCCATTTTTGTCAGACGAACAAACCAGACAGGAGAGTAAGTTAACATCGGTGGTGGGGCGGGTCTTTGCGAAGGGTCAGTTAGCTGGTAAAGTGGATTTACTTATTGTGGAGTTAGCTAAAGTTATCGTGAGCATTGTAATGTTCAAGGCAGATGTCAAAACAAATGTGAGTAGAACGGGAAGATTTTTAAACGAGCAGTTATTCTTAAATTCATAAATTTGTACGACCTTACCTTCACACTGTGGAAAAACAAGCGTAATACAGAAGACAATGAACACAGTGAAAGGAGCGGTGCTACATAAGGTCTATATAAGTGTGGAAATGGGTATGAAATTCCGCAAAAACAAATGCACAAAAATAGGGCTATCCATTTTTTTTTTTGTTGTGATGTGTTTACGAATTTTTGTTATTCTGATTTAATTGTGGGGGGATTGTATTTAGGCAAAAATACACAAAACTTCATAGTTGTTTTAATTGACAAATGAAACCAGTGAGAGTCTAAAAAGCATGTTTTTAGGGAGTCCACAGTGTCAAAAGTGCCCACATCTGAAGAAATACCCTGATTTCATTATGCTCTCTTTATTTTATTTCATCTCCTCACAGTAATTTATTTTCACATCTAATTGTCATATAATAATGAAGTTCTGCAATATTGAGCAGAATCTGTACCATGTTTCTTGCTCTATATGATTTGCATTCTCCTTTCCCAGTCTGAAAAATAATTACCATCACACTGCTTGCCCACCATGGCTGATTGGGCGGCCTCCCTATATTATGAAAATTCCCTAGTTAAAAACACATGGCCAATTTAAGGGAAACTCCTTATATATTTAAGGCTAATTATTCTGAACTTAGCAGAAGGCCATCTGGAAGAGCTATCCTCAATCTGGGAACAGAGTAGTTTCACTCCTGAGACTTTTTTTGGGGTAATCAGGGCCATCGTCAGGGGGACAACCATTGTCCCAGGCTCTCTGATAATAATGTATTCATCTTGGGCCTGTAAATTTTACCAATGATCCTGAGTTGGATTAGAGCTTTTTTGTTAGTTTTTTTTTTTTTTTTTTTTCAATGCCATTAGAAAACATCAGGAAATTAGTTGTTTTCACAACCTTGACAGAGTTATTCTGGAAAATTCTGGAGAAAATGTGTGAGAGGAGGGGAGCATTGGAGAAAGATGAATTGAACATTTGGGGCGACTGGGACCACCCAAAGTGTTATATCCTGTTAAAAGGACTGCCCTGTACAGCTTGATTCATGTGGTAGCTTCTCAGAGACCCGTCTGGTCCCCGTCCAATTACTATTCCAAAATACGTCAGGGGACTGGCCTGCCACAAGTGACTACCACACTGAGTCGGAGACACCTGTGTCTTCTGGGCAACTGTGGCAGGTGTCTCAGATCTCTGGATTGATAAAATGGGAGAGAGAGATGGTAAGAGCAGGGATATGGATAACTAGGTCACACTGGACCTGTGCTTTATTTTACCTCCTGTCTTACAGGAAAAGAGCAACCTACACCTGCAGTCCAGGCTCAGTGAGCATCACCCTCAGGGCTGAGCAGCAAATCCAGAACATGCATGATGATTTATTCATTGCAGATCTGATGAACTTTTGCAACTGCAAACTGCACTCAAAGAACAATGGCTTTAAAAACTTTGTGAAACAGGAGAAACAGTCCAAATATCAAGCCAAGATGTCTGTATCTCCAATAGAATACACTAATAAATGCTCATATTTTTGTTGTATAATGAAAGTCTTTTATGTTAAAAAACAAACAAAAAAACTAAGATTTTTAAAAGGGAGATTTAGTTTAGAGCTCTAAAGGTTTTATGACATTTTTTGTTAAATTGTGTTCTTTAAATAAATTGTGTGTGGATAGTATAAACTTTGCAAATATTAGCTTATTTTGTGCCCAAAGATCACATTTTCCCATCAAAGTTTTTTCATGGGTTTCATAACTTAATGCATTTCATCTTGAATAAAGAAAATATTGAAGATTGAAGTATAATGTTTTTTTTTTAATTAATAAAAAATTATGTATTATTTAATAAATAATAAATTTATTTAATATAATAAAATTAATAATTCAGCATTTTAACAGCATGATAACATTATTATTATTATTATTATTATTATTATTATTATTATATAATTATATATTATTTTGTTGTTGTTATTATTATTATTATTATTATTATTACATTATATAAGAAATACAAATGGAAAATGTAATGCTTAACATCACAAGGTGTGTTTCAATCATTTTCTATAATAATGTAATTTCTGGAATGTATGGTCATTAGAGATTACAATGCAAAATAAGTTTTTGAAAAGAACATTAACAAAGATTTCCAATGTTATCTGCGAATCTTTCCATAAAAAAAAAAAAAAAAAGTAGTGTCCACACAATTTGGGCTCATCAGGAGATGTAATTGTCTCATCTCTTTGCATGTTAACGTTGTCTTACCTGGGGATTCCATTGAATGCTATCAATGGGAATCTGCAAGAACTTCATTTTCTTATCAAGATTTAAATAACAGCTGAGCTCATGATAAATGTCTCTAGGTGTAAGTCTTTGCCAGGATGCTGAAAGCGAATTTTTGATGCAATTAACTACAAAAGCATTAAAATTCAAAGTTAATGTATTTTGGCAGTTTCATTTCTGGGAAATATGCCTTTTTTCTTTTCTTTTCTTTTTTTAATCCACAATGTCTTTTTTATGGTCTCTGTAGATAGAAAGTTAGAAAAGTCAAAGAGTTTGCAAATGTATTTATTTTATTGTCATCCCTAGTGTAAGTGGAGCAGAACTAGATGTAGTTCCACAGTAAACCAGAATGCAGTATAAAACAAGAAAGATGTCAGTGTCAGCTGACAGGGGCAATATACCAGAGGGAACAACAAATAATTACACAAACAATGACCAGCACAATGACAAATAAAATGCAGAAATGTGTAAAGTATAATGTATTTAAATGTCTGTTGTGAAGCAGTCTCTTTTGACATGCAGGCATTGAGTGGTGAAAAACAGCTTCTGGAGAAAAAATAATAAAACCATCAAATTTTCATTATGCAGGAAAATAGGAAAATATGAATACTTTTGCTGGAGAAAATTTCCTTTAAGATGACCTACTGTTTTTTCACACCAAGTTTTTGTGGTAATTTAATTAATCTCTGAGTTTAAATGGAGGATTTGGCCAAAAACGTATGAAGATTTTTGTGACCACTGCTAAGCTCTGTAAGGCTGCTATTTAACACTTTTACAGGTAATGTGAATTTGGGTATTTGGCACAGAGAACGCGGAGGAGCCATGAAAATGCTTTTGTACAGACATCATCTTGAGAAACAATAACCATCTGATTAGTGCTGAAGATTAAATTGCTTCATTAATACATACACTGGATACTTAAAATGAAACTGGGCTATTTGAAATATGCACCCCAAAGACGTGAGCAAAAACAGAGTATAATTTCAACATAATTTAGCATTTTAATTGGCCCACTCGGTTATTTATGATATATCCCTCATTTTTTGTTACGGTCATTTTGACCTGGAGAAGATTTTCTGTTTACTGAACATGCTAGTTGCTAGTTCCTGAAAACCTGCTGACTTTGCTCATACAGTACATGTATTCAATCATTTATCAACTGGTTTTCTTTCAGTAAGCACTGTCTTGTATTTTTTCTTGAAACTGATTGATCATACTGATCAAAAAAAGAATAATAATTTATAACCTGAATGCACTGTAAGTCGCTTTAGATAAAAGCATCTGCTAAATGCATAAATGTAAATGTAATCATAGGTCTTATTGATGTGAGCTTATGCAAATCAGTTTTTGAGCAACTAAGGGTTTTTTATTTATTTTTATTTATTTTTTTCACTTAAAAACTGAAGTGTATACGCTCAGATCAATATGGCCCACAAACAATGTTTGAATCCAAAATGATAATATAGTATAATGAGATGTCTACATAATATGTATTAGTACATGTGTGTGTCCTGAGGTAGCTTTATTACAAGTTATATATTTCAGCAGGCACTGTAACCTTGTGTCCTATTATGTCAGTGGTCAATATATGATGCATTAGCTCAAGTTAAATGCATAACTAACTTAACATTCACCCTCCATTTTACATTGCTCTTTATGTTTTCCATTTTCCTCCTCCTCATCTGGCACTGGTGTTTGCATTCTTGATAGGCCTGTAAAATATGCTAACTGAATAAGGAAAATGTTCCCAGCATGTTAAGGGCTCACTTTGCAGCTCTACTTTCATTAGGGCTTATGAATGCTGTGTTTGAAGGTTTCTAAACCAATTTGTTTGAATAAAAAATAAAAAAAAGTAAGTTTAATAATCTGTATAACAACATATATCGAATCCTGAGGATGGATGTGGCATTTAAAAGATGAGCAGCCAGAGTCAACAGTCAGGAGGATGTATATAAATAAACAGCTTCAGCCATGACCTGTTAGTACAAGTAGGAGGATATTCTAAACCAACTTCTCTTGGGTATTTCATTAAATCTAGGATAGGACTTTAAACCATTGTAATGGGGGTTAATCTTGAATTCTGCAGGGGAATGTACCATTACTGATTCCATACGGCATACAAGCCAAGATTTTAATGCAAATCTTCGCTGTTGCTTTCTTTCTGTGGTTTATAATTTATTCCTACAGAATAATCAGATGCAGCTTTCTGTGCAGTTCTGGGGGAGTCAAACTTGCCAAATTAAATGAAACATTTTGCTAACAATTATTCAAATGCTATTCAAGAAACAACTGCAAACAAGCCATTGTGTTTCACGTTTTGTCTTAAACTTCCCAACAAAGTTTTGAATATGACAGTCACTGAATACAGTGTAATAAACAGCAATGGCCAAAGTCACCAGTAGGCCTATATTTAACTTAAACAATAGGGCTACTGGTTTAATTAACATGTATCCGGTTGTTTTTATTAAAAAAAAAAAAAAAAAATCTGAATCACAGCAGAGTTGATGTTCAGAGTAGATTCAGTTGCATGATTGGTTCAAAATCAAACAATTGTTGAATCAGGGAGTCGCTTGAATTAAAGTTTCAATGCCTTACTCATAAAGACAGCTACTTTTGCCTCCTACTGGTATAATTATGGTGCAGAAAGAAAATAGGAGTCTACATATTTAATTTAAACATTTTAGCTATCACATCCACAATAAAAATTGCATGTGAAGTCTGGATGAAATATTATTTAACTATGTAATTTAAACATTGTGTCACTGCAGGCTATTGTTCAAAAGTTCTAAGATATTTTAATGCTTTTGAAAGAATCCCCTTATGCTCACCAAACCTGCATATATTTGATCAAAAACACAGTGAAGGTTATATTTTAAAATATTATTACAGTTTAAAATAATGATTTTCTATTTTCATATATTTTAAAATGTAATTTATTTCTGTAATGGGAAAGCTGAATTTTCAGCAGCCATTACTCCAGTCTTCAGCATCACACGATCCTTCAGAAATCATTATAATCATTCTAAGATGTCATTATAAATGTCTTCACTGTCAATTTTTAATGTATCCTTGAATAAAAGCATTAACTTCTTAAAAATAAATAAATAAATAAATAAATGTTTTCGAAGAGTAGTGCATGCCTGTCACATGGAGTTTTTAATCTCTCATTTGCAAACAGTCAACTGTCAATCCCACAATCCCCTGTGCAAGCCTGCCTCTCAGCTCCAGTATGGAAGGACTCAAACAGGACTGGGGTGCATGTAAGCTGTCCACCTCATCACAACAGCAGAAAAACTACACCCCATGTTTCAAAATGTGAAATGTCTCTTTATGATAATGCACAGCTCCAAAATGTTTTGAGCATTCTACAATTATCCTTTTTTTTCACAGGCATCCTGAGTTGTGAAAAATTATGCTAACCTGTCACCCTCACATTTGTGACTGTGACAGCATTTGGATTGTTTGGCTATTGCCAAACTGAAAGCTACTATAGCACTACAGATCACAGGTCATTTAAAGATGATCCGATTCCTCTCACCAGCCTGTCAGTTCTTCCAGCTTCCCCACAGGAAGACATGACAGATCCATATTCTCAAAGACCAGCGAATTTGAGACCAGTTTCTTCTCTAGTGCAGGCAGAGCTCTTAACTCCCACTGCTAATCCCATATTATTATCCAAGAGCTACTAGCTGCTTTTTTAGAGTGACATTCTGGGCTTTTCTGCATATTGTCATCTATAGTTATATATCCTAACACTACACTGACCTGATTAGTCTACACTGCCATGTGTTATGCTGTTAAAACTATTTCCTTAGTATAATCATTATATAATTAATTTTGTCTAAACGTGCATGTTTGTTAACTGATATGTAGAAGACATTGTTTTCTCTGACTGGTCAGAGAAATTTCTCTAAATAAGTTGAATACAGTCAAAACACAGCCATAAAAACAGATTTTATTTTTATCATTATCAATAAGACACAGTAGTGCCTCATAGCCTGTTTGATTGAATTGTGATTGATTTAAAATCAAATTTCACACTCTTTTCTCTGAATCTAAGCATAGTTGAACCAAACCCATCTGCCACAAAACAGATCATAGTTTAAGAGACTTCGACTTCAGTTTGATTTTTCACAAAATATGTATATTTATTGTGTTTTGCCTTTGTTGGGCAGAATGGTTTATATGTCTCCATCAATTGATATACTTTTGTCTGCAACCAGCGAATGACAAAGTGACTAATTATCATCCTGGTGAAATCACAATAATTTAATTTCTGCTGATAAGTATGGCAGGCAGTTACACTCTTATCTGGAATTTCTGTTGAGCAGCATTGTTTTGTGTTCAGTATTTAATCAAGTGTCAGACCGAAGTCTAAATCACCTCATCTTCAGTGTTGCAACTGAAGATGAGTGATCACTTTTCTGATGTGTTTATAACCCACAAACTACATGCTACTATATTAGATGTAGAGTTTAGAGTTTGGAAACATTGGCTGGGGAGCTACAGTATCACCACATGCGCAGAACGTCAAAAATGTTCTTGAACCACAACAACTTTTAACAGGATGTGCGAGTGAGAGCCAGACTGTCACTGATTATGATTGTTTTGAATAATTCAAGCACATTATTTCCTCAGACTCAGAAGCATTTCATCCTTATTTCTGCCAAATCCAAGCATCTATATTGTGGTGCCTGCTGCATGTTTCTTTCTCTCTTTTAAATAGCATAACAAGGGCTATGTTTAGAAGAACATGCATGATGCATATGCTGATCCTTACAAAAAAATTATATATATATATATTCTCTTTCATGAGGTAACTCAGGTTTCATATAAAGCTGAACACATATTCATAAACTTTTATTTCACTTTATTGATTGCAGATTTACACATACACATGGTATATAAGAAAATGTGTGTGTGTGTGTGTGTGTGTGTGTGTGTGTGTGTGTGTGTGTGTGTGTGTGTGTGTGTGTGTGTGTGTGTGTGTGTGTGTGTGTGTGTAAAGCATGGTCTTGCAGAATAAGGCACTAGGATGTGCTTTATAAGTAATAACGAACAGCCAATATGCTAGTAATATACATTTCACAATAGCCTATATTTTCCTCATAATAATGTACGTATACACATAGCCTATGGTTTATCCATATAAATGGATATAGTTCATATATGACCTAACTAACACACACTACCATATCTTACAACTATACAGCCTACCACATTTGCATATAGCATATACATATACATAATATATACACTATGAAGTGTAACTGAATATAAAATTACATACATTACTATATAAGTATATAATGAAAAGTGGCAATTCCTTGTATTTAATATTTTGTAATATAGTAACAACAATATATTATTCTGTATATTTTCAATTTCATTAAATAATTTAATATATTGATCTTTAATATTTAAGGGTTAGTTAACATAAGGGACATATAAGAAATGTCATTTTCCTTATCAAATCATTCACATAAGCATGATTGGCTGATTCTAGGCTTTTCTACCGCTGAACCGGACATGAATGAAGTGATGTATTGTTCCTGCAACGTGACAAAGACCTGAAATCATACTGATCTCTGACACAGCAGGTTTTTGATGGCTCTGTAAAAATGGAACATCATTGCTTTCGGCAAGGTGACGGATGTACTCATCTGCCATAATTCACATTTAATATCTTAATCCCAGAGGTCCATAAAGGCACGTGCTGTGTGTCCTTGCTGTGTATCTTTTCCTCTTCACTCACCATTTAGCACCGCGGCTACGCTCTGTTTCCCAACAGGATAAAACATGAATGAAGCAAATACCACAAACAAAGGTAAACCTTTTGAAAAAAGAAAACTTGAACATTAGCGCTTAACTGCAAACTACATAATAACAATTTGCTCTACAAACATCCAAAGGAATATGTCTGCAACACTTTCTGAATTGAAATGGAATTAAGTTCTAGTTGAACTTTTTAATAAAAAATTAATTCTGATTTACTTGAAATGGTTAAAGCAATCGTTATGCTAAAATGAAAACTGTTATTCTAGTCTTCATTTATTCACCAATCAATCCAAAACCATATGACTTTTGATTGACCTAGGGTGAGTGAATGTTTGTAAGAGAACTACATATTTAATTACACTGATGATTCAATTTTATGCATGTGCAGAATGCTGCATTCGAGTGTCCTGGATGCTGTTTTGGGCATCATGCCAAAACATTTATTTATTTTTATTTTATTTATTTTTTTGTTATCAAAAATACTTTTGTGTTGGGGAGAGGGTTTTATGATCTGAAAGTTGTAGAATGTTTTTACTGAACATGAAAAATGACTTTTGCAACCTTCTTTAGGTACAGCCTCCTGGGAGTAAACCAATTACATTATATACTATTATTCCTTGAAAACAGAAGAGCTCTTGTAGTATAATGATGGCAAATGTTGTGCCGAATTGGATTAGGGTTACTGTTGTTTATTTCAGCATACATTCTTTTGTGTAACAATGTGATTCAGACTTTGGAGATAACAAATAATGAGGCAAGAAAAAGAAAGAAAGAAAGAAAGAATGAAAGAAAGAAAGACATGGCATGGTTATAAAATAGTAACGAATAAAAAATTACATAAATTAATACATTTTAATTATTGATTTTTTTTATTTTATTTATATATATATATATATATATATATATATATATATATATATATATATATATAATATATATATATATATATATATATATATATATATGAAATGACCACAGGATCGCATAGCATAATAGAAGCATAACTGAGATTATGACAAAACCTTAAAATATGTAATACATTGATTGGTTGGAGCGAGGATTTGGATTAGCTCAGTTTTTCTAAAACATTTGTTGCTGTCTAAAATTATGAGCATTAACTGCAAAGGCTTGTGTACCAAATCTTTTAAGTGTCATGTCAATAATCAAGTTCCTAGTTCAGCCTAAACCACCTAATGTGGTATTTTAAACGAATTAACTGTAGTGAAACAAAAAGTAAAATATTTTCATGACCATGTACTACCTAAACTTTGATGTTTTACAATGCATAATGCTGCTGTCACATTAAGTAAATATTTATTCACAAATTATTTTATGAGCAAAAAGACATAGCTATGCAGGGAATCAGCTGCCTGGAACAATGGTCTGTTTGTTGCTGTCGTATGCCTCTAGTTTGAGCTCCGTCACGTTATTCTCTATCTTCTATTTTTTATTGTTGAAATCTATTTTATACACCATCATTTTCGTTTCTATAACGTGTGAATATATCCTCTATCGTATTCTACAAACAAAAACAATCAGAGCGCCTTGTTATCACTAATTTTATTTTGATTTCCCGAGTCCGCTAGTAGCTTATAGCCATTAGCATCACCAGCGTGGTTGTCGCTAAACCCGCGTGCATCGCTAATACTCTATTCACACACATTACAATTGCTTTACTAACTGTTACTTGCTTTAACTGCGGATGTTTGCCTACCTTTGAGTGCAGGTGATGACACGTTCGAGCTGCATTCGGTGCAGCTTGAGCTGGAGGCCGTGGAGAAGCAGATTCGGGTCCTGGAGCAGAGGCAGGCCCAGCTGAGAGAGCGGAGAGCTGTTATGGAATTTTGCTGGTGTGATGCTCAAAGTTAGTGTGTAAGTATTCAGCGCGGTGCTAACAGTCCCACCACTTCCACCCCGTGTGTTTCTCTGCACAGGCCCGGTGCACCCAGGACGCGATCTGCCCAGATGTCCTTCACGCCGGGGCACCACGGACCCTGGGTGCATCCGCAGCGGAGGACGCGAGCCAGGCCCCGGGCGACGACTTCTCCCCCTCCGGTCTTCGAGATCTCCACACGGAACCGCTTCTCTCCCCTCCGTGAGACGGAACGCGACGCTGTGATCGTCGGAGACTCCATCGTCCGACACGTCCGTGCTACGTTAGCCGAAGGTAAAGTGCACACTCACTGTCTCCCTGGTGCTCGTGTTCTCGATGTTTCTGCGCAGATACCCGCGATCCTGAAGGCCGACGAGAGCCCCAGAGCGGTCGTGCTTCACGCCGGGGTTAACGACACCACGCAGCGGCAGACGGAGACGCTGAAGATGGACTTCAGGAGCCTGATCGAGACGGTTCGCAGCACGACGCCCGCGGCGACGATCATGGTGTCAGGACCGCTGCCCACGTATCGACGAGGACACGAAAGGTTCAGTAGACTTTTTGCTTTAAATGAATGGTTATTGTCATGGTGTAAAGAACAGAAACTGCTCTTTGTTAATAATGGGAATCTTTTCTGGGAGCGACCTAGGCTTTTTCGCGCTGATGGCCTGCACCCCAGCAGAGTCGGAGCGGAGCTGCTCTGGGACAACATCTCCAGGACTCTACGCTCCATTTGACTAGTAAGCCAATTCTCAAATAACTGCTATGATGGCTTTTGTTCTACCCACTTAAATAGAAGTACTTGCGTTGTCCAATCTATTAAGACTGTGTCTGTTCCCCGAATAGTGAGGTCAAAATATAAATTTAATGTAGGATCTAGAAAAAATCGTATCGTGATTAAACCAGAAAAACGTAAAATAAATGAACAAAAACAATTTTTAAAGTTTGGGCTCATAAACATTAGATCACTCACACCCAAAGCAGTTATTGTAAACGAAATTATCACAGATAATAGTTTTGATGTACTCTGCTTGACTGAAACCTGGCTAAAACCAAATGATTATATTGGTCTAAATGAGTCTACTCCATCAAACTACTGTTATAAACATGAGCCCCGTCAGACTGGTCGTGGGGTAGGTGTTGCAACAATATATAGTGATATTCTTAGTGTTACCCAGAAAACAGGATACAGGTTTAAATCATTTGAAATACTTATGCTTAATGTTACACTGTCAGATATGCAAAAGAAATCTATCGTATCTCTTTCTCTGGCTACTGTGTATAGACAACCAGGGCCATATACAGAATTCCTAAAAGAATTTGGAGATTTCCTCTCAGACCTGTTGGTTACCGCTGATAAAGCGCTAATTTTCGGAGATTTTAACATTCATATTGATAATACAAATGATGCATTAGGACTTGCGTTTACTAACTTATTAAACTGTTTTGGAGTAAAGCAAAATGTCACCGGGCCCACTCATCGTTTTAATCATACGCTTAGACTTAATTATATCGCATGGAATCGATATTACTGACATAGATATCGTACCTCAAAGTGATGATGTTACTGACCATTTCCTTGTATCGTGCATTCTGCGTATTAATAATAATAATAACTATATAGCTTCGCGTTATCGTCCGGGCAGAACTATTGTTCCAGCCACCAAAGACAGATTCGCAAATAACCTGCCTGATTTATCTCAACTGCTCTGTGTACCCATAAAATACACATGAATTAGACAAAATGACTGGCAATATGGGCACTATCTTCTCTAATACATTAGAAGCTGTTGCCCCCATCAAATTGAAAAAGGTTAGAGAAAAACGTACTGTGCCATGGTACAACAGTAATACCCACGCTCTCAAGAAAGAAAACTCGTAAACTTGAGCGCAAATGGAGAAAAACTAACTTGGAAGTTTTTAGAATTGTGTGGAAAAACAGTATGTACAGCTATAGACAGGCTCTAAAAGACTGCCAGGGCCGAGCATATCCACAAAAACTCATAGAAAACAACCAAAACAATCCAAGGTTTTTATTTAGCACAGTGGCTAGATTAACAAATAACCAGACGCCACCCGATCTAAATATTCCCTCACAGTAAATAGTAATGACTTTATGAATTTCTTCACTGATAAAATAGATAACATCAGAAATACAATAACAAATGTAGATTCTACAGTGTCTAATACCTTTAGGTTTATCTATCGCACCCAAAGATAAACTGCAGTGCTTTACAACTATACGACAGGAAGAGCTAAATAAACTTATCACTGCATCTAAACCAACAACATGTTTATTAGATCCTGTACCCACTAAATTACTGAAAGAGTTGTTACATGTAGCAGAAGAACCGCTTCTCAATATTATTAACTCGTCGTTATCTTTAGGTCACGTCCCAAAACCATTCAAGCTGGCGGTTATTAAGCCTCTTATTAAGAAACCACAACTAGATCCTAGTGAACTGGCAAATTTACAGACCCATTTCAAATCTTCCATTTATGTCTAAAATTTTAGAAAAAGTTGTGTCTGCTCAATTGTGCTCCTACCTGCAAAAAAATGATCTCTATGAAGAATTTCAGTCGGGTTTCAGGCCCCATCATAGCACAGAAACTGCACTTGTTAAAATTACAAATGACTTGCTTCTTGCATCAGACCAAGGCTGCATCTCATTGCTAGTTTTACTTGATCTTAGTGCTGCGTTTGACACCATAGATCACGACATACTCATAGATAGATTACAAAACTATACAGGTATCCAAGGGCAGGCTTTAAGATGGTTTAGATCCTACCTGTCCGATCGCTACACCTTTGTTTATCTAAATGGGGAGTCATCTCATTTATCACCAGTAAAATATGGAGTGCCACAAGGATCTGTCCTAGGTCCTCTGCTATTTTCAATATACATGTTGCCCCTTGGTAATATCATTAGAGAATACGGGATTAGTTTCCACTGTTATGCTGATGATGATACTCAACTATATATCTCAACAAGACCAGGTGAAACTTCTAAATTATCTAAGCTAACAGAATGTGTTAAAAAGTGTAAAAGATTGGATGACCAATAATTTTCTCCTATTAAATTCAGATAAGACAGAGATATTACTTATTGGACCAGAAAACATTACACAGAATCTCGTAGATTACAATTTGCAACTAGACGGATGCACTGTTACTTCCTCTACTGTAAAAAATCTGGGTGTTATATTAGACAGTAACTTGTCTTTTGAAAATCATATTTCCCATGTTACAAAAACAGCATTCTTCCATCTTAGAAACATTGCCAAGCTACGAAACATGTTACCTGTTTCTGATGCAGAAAAGCTAGTTCATGCATTCATGACCTCTAGACTGGACTATTGTAATGCACTGCTAGGTGGTTGTCCTGCATCCTCAATAAACAAGCTACAGGTAGTCCAAAATGCAGCGGCTAGAGTCCTTACCAGGTCAAGAAAATATGATCATATTACCCCAATACTACAGTCTCTGCACTGGCTACCTATTAAGTTCCGTATCAGTTACAAAATATTATTACTTACTTATAAGGCCCTTAATGGCTTAGCTCCTGCGTACCTAACTAGTCTTCTACCACGCTACAACCCATCACGCTCCCTAAGGTCACAAAACGCTGGACTTTTGATAGTACCTAGGATAGCAAAGTCCACTAAAGGAGGTAGAGCTTTTTCGCATTTGGCTCCCAAACTCTGGAATAGCCTTCCTGATAATGTTCGGGGCTCAGACACACTCTCTCTGTTTAAATCTAGATTAAAAACACACCTCTTTGGCCAATCATTCAAATAATGCATCTCATAATTTTGGATTGCAGTTATATCTGATCAAATGTGCATTATTATTCTTTAGCTCGGGTTAAACTAATTAATTTTACTTGGCTGGAACAGCAGCTACGCTAATTATGTCTCTATTTGTTTCTCTGTTTCTGCTGGATTTACATCCCGTGGTAACTAGGATTTACACAAGCTCCAGTCTGGATCCAGAACACCTGAGAAGAGTTGATGCCAGCCCCTCAGAGGACCTCAGATGATGCTAACCCTGAAACAACATACAGAACTACCACATTTTGCTATAAGTTTGATTGCATAATTGCTGTTAATAGTGTTAATCGTCTGTTTGTTTACGTCTTTTTATTGATTTTTCTAAACATTTCTGCCATATGCACATGACCTGACAGTCACCACTGATAAGCTACTACTAAATATTGTAGAAACTTAATTTTCTGTAAAGTTGCTTTGTAATGATTTGTATCGTAAAAAGCGCTATACAAATAAACTTGAATTGAATTGAATTGAATTGAAATACAGTTTAGCAGTCATAATATGAAAATATGTGGCCACAGAATCAAAATTGTATGCCATAATTAAACTACAGTTATATGGTGATTTATTATTATGAGAATGATAATACACAGCCTCCTAATCAAACAATGAAGTTCTATGCACACACACACACACACACACACACACACACACACACACACACACACACACACACACACTGATTGATGAAACAGTATTAAAAGAACAAGTGTGGCCTAATATAATGTCATCTTAATGGAAACCAGTTTGATTTTCACGTTTCAGTTTGAACATGACACTGAAAATGAACCAAGAGTTTTATTATCAAATTTATCATTACACATTTTCTGTTCACTGAGCTCATTATGGTTTGAGTGTCATATCTCACAACAACATAATTATATCTGTTCATGAGCTATTTCTCTCAGGACCCCGTGAGGGAAATTGTGAGAACAAGTTCCATTAAGAAGATGTTTAGTCAGCAAACATTACTGTCATTCTAGTTCAAAACCTCTCAAATATCGTCCACAGAAATAAAACTCTTCGCAGTTTCTTTCTTTATTTTTGCTCCTCCAGGTTTGAGGGATACACACAAAACTATGGTTCCACAATGGATCAGTCAGATTCAAGTATTTTAGAAAGATATGTGATAAGTTGCCCACAAACTTCCTTCAGAAATACAGAGCTGCACTGAAATCATAAACATATTATCTTTATATTCTTACATTCACTGCTACTCATAACTTCATGCAATTCTTGACATCATCATATGCAAGTTATTTTATGCAAGATAGGGGTTTGTAGAAAGCACATTCTTTCTGGTTTTGTCACCACCACTGGAATGACACAATGACAATTGATAAATATTTACCCCAAGGGTTCCTCTGAATTTCTCTGTGACAGCTAAGAAGCTCAGATGAGCTGCATTGATGTAATGTTTTCACATTTTCTCTTTTACCAGCCTTTTCCATGCTTTTGCACTGAAAATGGACTAGCCCAGAAATTGTGCGGATGTTTTGGATCATTTGCATAATTTAAAATCAGTGAAATGCATGACTGCTGTCATTCAGAATAAACATAAAATAAAAGTAATCCCATGAAATCATTACTGGACATTTGAGGTTTTTGGTCTATTCTTTTTTGCTTTGAGGGCATGTGCTACAGTTGCTAAAAATAAACAAGCAGAAATACACATTTAAATTTTAGTCTTTCTCTTCTGGGAAAATGGACCAAAAATACTGATGATTCATTCTGCAGTCAAGGGTGTCTAAATTGAGGTCCACTAAAATGAGACTGTCTCTCCCCTAATAGGTCAACCACCTGTCTCTGACAGCAAGCTGCAAATCATAATTCATGACTATAACATAAACCAAAGCCTACTGTATTATATGTATATATAGCCATGTTCCTCAAGCCCATCTAATGTCCCGTTTCAATAAGAATTACATTAACAAAGTAAAGAAAGCTGCTTATCAACCCAGTTCATGGGGTCTTGAAACCTTTGTAGGGTGAATACAAACGGGACCCTAAGAGTCACAATGAATCAGAAGTAGCAGATTTTCTCTTTTGCTTTGTGATGTACATCCAAGTGTAACAGATTATTGAAAAAGAAAAATGTAGGGTGGGGATTTGGCTCAATGCATCGGTCGTTGATTGGTGTGAAATGTGTTTTGACTGACATCAGTGGTGACCTACAGCCAATGAGAGAGCAAGATGCATTGCAAGAGAAACCCAAGGAGGAGTCTCTCCTCTATATTCTTCTGTTTTGTTTTGCTTCTTTTTGGTTTTTGTTGTAAATCACCACACAGACAACCTGGATCACAAGCTTCTTCTGGACCATTGGGAGGAAGTGATCTGAAGACTTTGAAAATCGTGCAATGCATGGGTGGAGTGAGTTGCTGTCAAGAAAGAAACACCAAAGAAGTGCACATATTGTAGTGGTACTCAAAACTGAAAGAAAAGGGGAACATCACAAGCAATTGTCATAAAAGCCAACAATATTCATAGACTTTTAAAGCCACTTTCTGTAATGCTTATTCACTGCTTTCATCTGCCAAAGTACCATAATGTATGATATTTAATTTGGCTACATGCAATTATTGATATGCAATTGTAATTATACAACAAAATCTGCATGCAACATATTGTTTCATGAGTTCAATTAACATTATAGATTAATTGGCAGGCCTAAAAATTTGGAGAATTTGTCTGATACTACACTTCCCAGGTGATCGTTATCTGTCCACTGAGACTTTTCAGATACTGTACTAAGCAGGTGTGTCATGAGACAGATGGTCATTTCATTCTCTCAGTAAACATGGATCGTGCAACAAAGAAGTAATCTTATTAGCAATAATAGTAAAGTCAAGCTATGCCATGTTTTAACCTTCTGGTAATTAATCATCACGTGTTGACAACATAATATACACTTAGCATTGTGCTAATTATGTGGTACAATAAAAAGGTCAGCAGAGTGTGTAATATCTCACACAGTCCCTGTTTAGTGGGAAACCAATTCACACAGAGTATTTTATTGCTGGGATGTAACTGCAAAATCCTTTACGGGTTGATTGCACACTATAATGCAAGAGACAATTAGATCAATCATGATTTGCCAAGAAGGACAATTCTGAGTAACTGTGTTCTGCATTCAGATTCCCTCGGCCATTTTGAGCAATATGCAGTAAGTGTTTAAAGAACATTAAAATTCTGGATGTACGTAGGAGGTTCAAGGATGAATTCATTCTGTCTTATGAATTTTAAAAGATGATGACGGTGTCTTTCGAAGCATCATCACTTATAGTAGTCACTGATATTATGGGTAATTGCACTGGTTTATCGCAGTTCCTCAGCATTTCATGTCAGTGTACATAAATTGCCTAGATGCACAGAAATAAACATTAATGTGATAGTAACAGTTTCAAATTAATAAGACATGGTAAAAAAAAAAAACACAACTAATGAAGCTGGTAGCTGATTAGTATCATTCTCTGTATATTGTAGACCTTCTAATATCAAAGACAGCTCATTTACATGCTGATTTTATTATTTATTAAATACATAATGCAAAAACCAGAAATTCCCCAGATGCCACCTGCCATAAATTGAAAAGACATGAAAAGAGTTTCTGAAATGTTTCAGGTCAGCTTGATTGAATGAAAGAACTGAAAGATTGACCGATTGATTCATTAAAAGCTTGTCTCTCAAAAGGATTGGCATTTCCGCAGATGGCAATATAATTCACAGGCTATTATGCTATTTTCTTAATTAAATGTAAAAAAACTATTGCAGATAATAAGCTTGTGTTTCTAAGCATCCCTTATGGATCCATTCTTGCCTTGTTTTGCCAGAATATGTCTCTCAATCTGTCTCTATGGTATTAAGTGATAATGAACCAAACATTTGAATACAATATCAGATATTTGAATATGTTCTGCAATAATTAACACTATAAACAAACAATGATATCTTTTAATATATATAAAAAAAAAATGATATTAAATTAAATGTCATAGGATCTCAATTAGCGTGACAGTCTTATTTGAGAAAATACATTTACACTTAATACCAAGTAAAAACACCATAATCTGGGTTTCATCTATCTCTTTAATCTGACCAACATAACACAGTAAATCTCTTTTGATATTTTGCCAAAGAAATTGTATCTTGCATTCACCACTATAGAAATGTACCCAACTATGATTGCATCTGCTTCTAAGAACCCCAGAAATATGAAAGGTGTCCATTGTGCCAAAATAGTGTATTGTAGTATACAATACACATTGTAGTGTATTGTATAATGTAGTATTGCAACAATACACTGCTACTTGCTGGACACAGTAGCTTGTCATTGGAAAAGCTACACTTTTTTTAACAAAAGCTGACCTACTGTCACCCTTCCTAATAAATGCAGTAAGGTTAGTACTGTGTCGCTACTTCTAGTTAGTTACTCCCCACCACTGTTGAGAATATACCAATATCCTTGTAGGCCTGACATTTAGCATGTGCCTCCATTCTAGCAGAGCCACGGTTCCTGGACTCTGATATGATGAAAAAGGTGGTAAGAGGCGTTTTAAGGTCCAAATGATCATGCTAGTTTGAGGAGTCACATGGATAAATGTTTACTTTACATTGCTATACATTCTCATAAAGACACTTGAAGGTCAATATTTCTCTCTCTAATGAAGATTCCCTGTGCCGCAGGGATTAGAAATATGGGTAACGTTCAAAGCAAAAGGGCAACTCGTTAATCTAGCCTAAAACTGAAGGAAAACCCATAGTGCTAAAGCTGAGCATTGGCAAGTGCCCTAGAAATAAAGTTATTTATTTTTTACATGCTCTGTAACATGGACCCCTCCCCCTTCACTGGTTAAAAGATCGTTTGCAATCAGAAATGTTGTTTATCCCAGTGCTCCAATAAACAAACAAATATGAACACGACTGCAAATAACATGATCAAAAAGAATACATAATCTCAATTTGGTCAAAAACAAATATTTACATCATAAACCCAGAGATGATGTTTTCAAGTCAGAGAGGAATAAAATGAGTTTCATCAAATTAATTGCCCAATCACTGACTGAATAATTTGACACAGTTTACGTGTCAATTTATCCATTTCATTCATCCATGCATGAATTTCAGATACTGTACATTTCAAGATATTTAATTCCTTGAGGTGGCCCCAAATGTGCAGTAGAGCTTGTAATCACACTGAGAAACAAATTGATGCTGTCAGTTGTATTGGTTCACTGACTGGCTTTCCACACCAAACCCTGTGTTCTTGCTTTTGTGTGTGCAACTTCACATGTGTATCCGGAAATCACATTCCCTGGGTTTGAGGGGCATTATCAAATAATCTGTAAATCACAATTGTAACAGTAGTGCTCCACCAAAAATTTCATCAAAGT